>NC_048575.1:78151585-78179085 GCF_013265735.2 Oncorhynchus mykiss | reverse complement strand
AGAAGAGCAACCTATATCTGGTGTCAGTCTTATCCTCACAGAAGAGCAACCTATATCTGGTGTCAGTCTTATCCTCACAGAAGAGCAACCTATATCTGGTGTCAGTCTTATCCTCACAGAAGAGCAACCTATCTCTGGATTCAGTCTTATCCTCACAGAAGAGCAACCTATATCTGGTGTCAGTCTTATCCTCACAGAGGAGCAACCTATATCTGGTGTCAGTCATATCCTCACAGAAGAGCAACCTATATCTGGTGTCAGTCTTATCCTCACAGAAGAGCAACCTATATCTGGTGTCAGTCTTATCCTCACAGAAGAGCAACCTATCTCTGGTGTCAGTCTTATCTTCACAGAAGAGCAACCTATATCTGGTGTCAGTCTTATCCTCACAGAAGAGCAACCTATATCTGGTGTCAGTCTTATCTTCACAGAAGAGCAACATATCTCTGGTGTCAGTCTTATCTTCACAGAAGAGCAACCTATCTCTGGTGTCAGTCTTATCCTCACAGAAGAGCAACCTATATCTGGTGTCAGTCTTATCTTCACAGAAGAGCAACCTATATCTGGTGTCAGTCTTATCCTCACAGAAGAGCAACCTATCTCTGGTGTCAGTCTTATCTTCACAGAAGAGCAACCTATCTCTGGTGTCAGTCTTATCCTCACAGAAGAGCAACCTATATCTGGTGTCAGTCTTATCTTCACAGTAGAGCAACCTATATCTGGTGTCAGTCTTATCCTCACAGAAGAGCAACCTATCTCTGGTGTCAGTCTTATCCTCACAGAAGAGCAACCTATCTCTGGTGTCAGTCTTATCTTCACAGAAGAGCAACCTATCTCTGGTGTCAGTCTTATCTTCACAGAAGAGCAACCTATCTCTGGTGCCAGTCTTATCTTCACAGAAGAGCAACCTATATCTGGTGTCAGTCTTATCCTCACAGAAGAGCAACCTACAGTGCCTTGCGAAAGTATTCGGCCCCTTGAACTTTGCGACCTTTTGCCACATTTCAGGCTTCAAACATAAAGATATAAAACTGTATTTTTTTGTGAAGAATCAACAACAAGTGGGACACAATCATGAAGTGGAACGACATTTATTGGATATTTCAAACTATTTTAACAAATCAAAAACTGAAAAATTGGGCGTGCAAAATTATTCAGCCCCTTTACTTTCAGTGCAGCAAACTCTCTCCAGAAGTTCAGTGAGGATCTCTGAATGATCCAATGTTGACCTAAATGACTAATGATGATAAATACAATCCACCTGTGTGTAATCAAGTCTCCGTATAAATGCACCTGCACTGTGATAGTCTCAGAGGTCCGTTAAAAGCGCAGAGAGCATCATGAAGAACAAGGAACACACCAGGCAGGCCCGAGATATTGTTGTGAAGAAGTTTAAAGCCGGATTTGGATACAAAAAGATTTCCCAAGCTTTAAACATCCCAAGGAGCACTGTGCAAGCGATAATATTGAAATGGAAGGAGTATCAGACCACTGCAAATCTACCAAGACCTGGCCGTCCCTCTAAACTTTCAGCTCATACAAGGAGAAGACTGATCAGAGATGCAGCCAAGAGGCCCATGATCACTCTGGATGAACTGCAGAGATCTACAGCTGAGGTGGGAGACTCTGTCCATAGGACAACAATCAGTCGTATGTTGCACAAATCTGGCCTTTATGGAAGAGTGGCAAGAAGAAAGCCATTTCTTAAAGATATCCATAAAAAGTGTTGTTTAAAGTTTGCCACAAGCCACCTGGGAGACACACCAACATGTGGAAGAAGGTGCTCTGGTCAGATTAAACCAAAATTGAACTTTTTGGCAACAATGCAAAACGTTATGTTTGGCGTAAAAGCAACACAGCTGAACACACCATCCCCACTGTCAAACATGGTGGTGGCAGGGACAGGGAAGGGACAGGGAAGATGGTTAAAATTGATGGGAAGATGGATGGAGCCAAATACAGGACATTGTGGAATATAACCTGATGGAGTCTGCAAAAGACCTGAGACTGGGACGGAGATTTGTCTTCCAACAAGACAATGATCCAAAACATAAAGCAAAATCTACAATGGAATGGTTCAAAAATAAACATATCCAGGTGTTAGAATGGCCAAGTCAAAGTCCAGACCTGAATCCAATCGAGAATCTGTGGAAAGAACTGAAAACTGCTGTTCACAAATGCTCTCCATCCAACCTCACTGAGCTCGAGCTGTTTTGCAAGGAGGAATGGGAAAAAATGTCAGTCTCTCGATGTGGAAAACTGATAGAGACATACCCCAATAATTTTGCACGCCCAATTTTTCAGTTTTTGATTTGTTAAAAAAGTTTGAAATATCCAATAAATGTCGTTCCCCTTCATGATTGTGTCCCACTTGTTGTTGATTCTTCCCAAATGGATAATGACCCCAAGCATACTTCCAAAGTTGTGGCAAAGTGGCTGAAGGACAACAAAGTCAAGGCATTGGAGTGGCCATCACAAAGCCCTGACCTCAATCGCATAGAAAATTTGTGGGCAGAACTGAAAAAGTGTGTGCGAGCAAGGAGGCCTACAAACCTGACTCGGTTACACCAGCTCTGTCAGGAGGAATGGGCCAAAATTCACCTAACTTATTGTGGGAAGCTTGTGGAAGGCTAGGTTTGACCCAAGTTAAACAATTTAAAGGCAATGCTACCAAATGCTAATTTGGTGTATGTAAACTTCTGACCCACTGGGAATGTGCTAAAAGAAAAATGCTGAAATAAATAGTTCTCTCTACTATTATTTTGACAGTTCACATTCTTAAAATTAAGTGGTGACCCTAACTGACCTAAAACAGGACATTTTTACTCTGATTACATGTCAGGAATTGTGAAAAACTGTGAAAAACTTTGAATGTATTTGGCCAAGGTGTATGTAATCTTCCGACTTTAACTGTAAATGTCTTGTCATTCTGAGACGTCCTGTTCAGTTGATCTTAGTTCTGTCAACAGATAACACCTCTCTGCTGTTATCAGCTACCTGGTTATAATTAGACGTCTCTGTTAATGTACTGTATGTCTGTCTGTATGCTGCACTGAAGCTGGCCTTGTTCCTGAGCGCAAATGACGCTTGAGTTAGAGCTGCTTGAAGGAGAGCAGAGGAAGTGGAGTGGAGATTGCTAAGGGTGGCCTCCCCATGTTTGTGTTTGTGTGTGTGTGTGTGTGTGTGTGTGTGTGTGTGTGTGTGTGTGTGTCAGAAGACTAATGTGACTCCTTTACAATATTCACAGCGGCTGCATAAGATGTCACACCTCTTGAGCTATTGTTACACGTTACAGGTACACACAGTATCTACACTGCTGACCCATTTACACACTAACTAACACACAAAGTGTGACAAAATCTCTTTCTCTCTAAAGTACTTTTAGGAAGTATGATAATACATAGATAAAACCTGTAGAGACAGAAAGCCTTGATTATATGCTGATAGTAGAGCACAATAGAAGGAAGCCTTGATGACAGACCAGACCGCACCAGACCAGAACAGTCTGGACCAGAATAGAACAGAATATAACAGAATAGAACAGACTGTTCCAGAACAGACTGGACCAGAATATAACAGAATATAACAAAATAGAACAGACCGTTCCAGAACAGACTGTTCCAGAACAGACTGGACCAGAATATAACAGAATATAACAAAATAGAACGGACCGTTCCAGAACAGACTGGACCAGAATATAACAGAATAGAACAGACTGTTCCAGAACAGACTGGACCAGAATAGAACAGAATATAACAGAATAGAACAGACCGTTCCAGAACAGACTGGACCAGAATATAACAGAATAGAACAGACCGTTCCAGAATAGAACAGACCGTTCCAGAACAGACTGGACCAGAATATAACAGAATAGAACAGACTGTTCCAGAATATAACAGAATAGAACAGACCGTTCCAGAACAGACTGGACCAGAATATAACAGAATAGAACAGACCGTTCCAGAACAGACTGGACCAGAATATAACAGAATAGAACAGACTGTTCCAGAATATAACAGAATAGAACAGACTGTTCCAGAATATAACAGAATAGAACAGACTGTTCCAGAACAGACTGGACCAGAATATAACAGAATAGAACAGACCGTTCCAGAACAGACTGGACCAGAATATAACAGAATAGAACAGACTGGACCAGAACAGACTGGACCAGAATATAACAGAATAGAACAGACTGGACCAGAACAGACTGGACCAGAATATAACAGAATATAACAGAATAGAACAGACTGTTCCAGAACAGTCTGGACCAGAATATAACAGAATAGAACAGACTGTTCCAGAATAGAACAGACCGTTCCAGAACAGACTGGACCAGAATATAACAGAATAGAACAGACTGTTCCAGAATATAACAGAATAGAACAGACTGTTCCAGAACAGACTGGACCAGAATATAACATAACATAACAGAATAGAACAGACTGTTCCAGAACAGACTGGACCAGAATATAACAGAATAGAACAGACTGTTCCAGAACAGACTGGACCAGAATATAACAGAATAGAACAGACCGTTCCAGAACAGACTGGACCAGAATATAACAGAATAGAACAGACTGGACCAGAACAGTCTGGACCAGAATAGAACAGAATAGAACAGACTGTTCCAGAACAGTCTGGACCAGAATATAACAGAATAGAACAGACTGTTCCAGAACAGACTGGACCAGAATATAACAGAATAGAACAGACTGGACCAGAACAGACTGGACCAGAATATAACAGAATAGAACAGACTGTTCCAGAATATAACAGAATAGAACAGACTGTTCCAGAACAGACTGGACCAGAATATAACAGAATAGAACAGACTGTTCCAGAACAGTCTGGACCAGAATATAACAGAATAGAACAGACTGTTCCAGAACAGACTGGACCAGAATATAACAGAATAGAACAGACTGTTCCAGAACAGACTGGACCAGAATATTACAGAATAGAACAGACTGTTCCAGAACAGACTGGAACAGAATATAACAGAATAGAACAGACTGAACCAGAATATTACAGAATAGAACAGACTGGACCAGAACAGACTGGACCAGAATATAACAGAATAGAACAGACTGGAACAGAATTTAACAGAATATAACAATACTAGAGTAGAATACAGCAATACTAGAGTATTACTGACCAACCAGACACTATGACAATACTACAGTATTACTGACCAACGAGACACTATGTCAATACTACAGTATTACTGACCAACCAGACACTATTTCTGTACTACGGTATTACTGACCAACCAGACACTATGACAATACTACAGTATTACTGACCAACGAGACACTATGACAATACTACAGTATTACTGACCAACCACTACAGTATTACTGACCAACCAGACACTATGTTAATACTACAGTATTACTGACCAACCAGACACTATGTCAATACTACAGTATTACTGACCAACCAGACACTATGACAATACTACAGTATTACTGACCAACGAGACACGATGTCAATACTACAGTATTACTGACCAACCAGACACTATTTCTGTACTACAGTATTACTGACCAACCAGACACTATGTTAATACTACAGTATTACTGACCAACCAGACACTATGACAATACTACAGTATTACTGACCAACCAGACACTATGACAATACTACAGTATTACTGACCAACCAGACACTATGTTAATACTACAGTATTACTGACCAACCAGACACTATGTCAATACTACAGTATTACTGACCAACCAGACACTATGTTAATACTACAGTATTACTGACCAACGAGACACTATGTCAATACTACAGTATTACTGACCAACCAGACACTATTTCTGTACTACAGTATTACTGACCAACCAGACACTATGTTAATACTACAGTATTACTGACCAACGAGACACTATGACAATACTACAGTATTACTGACCAACCAGACACTATGTTAATACTACAGTATTACTGACCAACCAGACACTATGACAATACTACAGTATTACTGACCAACCAGACACTATGACAATACTACAATATTACTGACCAACCAGACACTATGTTAATACTACAGTATTACTGGCCAACCAGACACTATGTTAATACTACAGTATTACTGACCAACCAGACACTATGACAATACTACAGTATTACTGACCAACCAGATACTATGACAATACTACAGTATTACTGACCAACCAGACACTATGTCTGTACTACAGTATTACTGACCAACCAGACACTATGACAATACTACAGTATTACTGACCAACCAGACACTATGTTAATACTACAGTATTACTGACCAACCAGACACTATGTTAATACTACAGTATTACTGACCAACCAGATACTATGTCTGTACTACAGTATTACTGACCAACCAGACACTATGTTAATACTACAGTATTACTGACCAACCAGACACTATGTTAATACTACAGTATTACTGACCAACCAGACACTATGTTAATACTACAGTATTACTGGCCAACCAGACACTATGTTAATACTACAGTATTACTGACCAACCAGACACTATGTCTGTACTACAGTATTTTGCGTGGAGATCTTGCGTGGAGCCCCAGATCGAGGGAGATTATCAGTGGTCTTGTATGTCTTCCATTTCCTAATAATTGCTCCCACAGTTGATTTCTTCAAACCAAGCTGCTTACCTATTGCAGATTCAGTCTTCCCAGCCTGGTGCAGGTCTACAATTTTGTTTCTGGTGTCCTTTGACAGCTCTTTGCTCTTGGCCATAGTGGAGTTTGGAGTGTGAATATTTGAGGTTGTGGACAGGTGTCTTTTATACTGATAACAAGTTCAAACAGGTGTCATTAATACAGGTAATGAGTGGAGGACAGAGGAGCCTCTTAAAGAAGAATTTACAGGTCTGTGAGAGCCAGAAATCTTGCTTTTTTGTAGGTGACCAAATACTTATTTTCCACCATAATTTGCAAATAAATTCATTAAAAATCCTACAATGTGATTTTCTGGATTTTTTTTTCTAATTTTGTCTGTCATAGTTGAAGTGTACCTTTGATGAGGCCTCTCTCATCTTTTAAGTGGGAGAACTTGCACAGTTGGTGACTGACTAAACACATTTTTGCCCCACTGTACCATGGACAGTAGAAAAGGAGATATGAGCGAAAAAAAGGGCTGAAAAATAAAAATAGAAAAGAACAACGGACTCTAGGAAGAAAAGACAAGTCACTAAAGGCTGAGGAGAAGCAGAACAACAGACTCTAGGAAGAAAAGACAAGTCACTAAGGGATGAGAAGAAGCAGAACAACAGACTCTAGGAAGAAAAGACAAGTCACTAAGGGGTGAGGAGAAGCAGAACAACAGACTCTAGGAAGAAAAGACAAGTCACTAAGGGATGAGGAGAAGCAGAACAACAGACTCTAGGAAGAAAAGACAAGTCACTAAGGGGTGAGGAGAAGCAGAACAGTGACAGTTTTAAATGTGTTAATAACTGGGCTGGGGACTGCTAGTGACAGTTTTAAATGTGTTAATAACTTGGTTGGGATTTCTAAGAACTTTGATAACTGCATAGGAGAAATATGTTAATTCAGTATATGTAACATTATCCCACCGGTCACAATTGTGACCGACCATAAAACACACTTTTTCACCTACTTTTTCATAACAAAATTGAAAAATAATGATTGATTACTTCAAAGGGTTACTAATGACACTTGATTTGGATATTTTCATGTCTGGGGGGAAAAAAATCGGGATTAAATGGGGTTGAGGCATTAGAAGAAGACAAAATGTATGTTACCAATTGAACGACATCTATTGCAGGATAAATCCATGTTAAGGTTTACATAGCTGGCCTTTTATGGATGTTAAGTTTTACTTTATGGGTTGGTTATGTGGGCTTCTTCTAACCCATCGCTTTCTACTACATATAATAACATGATTAAATTATATATTTACATTAAAAACCAAAGTCCTATCAGAATTCCAGTCATTCCTATAAATGTTATACCTCTTGATCTTCAAGAACAGGACTTGGAAATATGGAAGTATAGATTAGCCAAATAGTTTTACCTGAGTATAACCCCAAAACTAAGGACTTATTAGCCAGTCCTACTGTGTTGTTCATCATTGTGTTGTCATGGAGGACTGATTGGGTCATTGATTCCAGTTGACAAATAAAAGGCTGCGCTCATGGCATGGCTTTGAGCAGTACTGAAAAGTGCTATTTACATGTGATAAATGAGATCCATATGCTGCGCTTGCTATAGGCCTATTGTTTACCTTGTTGTTAGTGACACTTTGGTATCTTGATAATATGCACCTGTTTAAAGGGCAAATCCACCGATGAAACAATAACAAAACGGTCGCCCTGCCTCTGTTTTGGTAAAAAGCTGTGGTATTGGCCTGGAGAAATGTAACCACTCTCAGATTAATAGACAGAGCTATAGACGCAAAGAATGACCATCCATGATGTCACAATGATCGTTTTAACCATGTTATGAGGCTATACAGTGGTTTGTTTACATTTACAATGTTTACAAACATTAGAGAAAAACAAGTTTATATTTGGGGTTCTAATGGAGTGTGACAGTTGAACAACACTCATGAGGCATGTAATCGTCTATTTTTTTCCAAAGGTATCTGTAATCTGATTACAATATGTTTTGCTGTTAGCGTAACGGATTACAGTTACCATTTTTGGGGGGGTTTCGGTAATCCGTTACTCCCCAACCCTGGGAACTACTTTCAGGATGGAGTGAACTTGTGTGCATCTTCAATGGCACCCTAATTCCTAAATAGTACACTACTTTGGAGCCTGGTCAAAAGTACTGAACTAAAAAAAAGGGAACAGGGAGCCATTTCAGACTCACACTTCCTGGTTGAGTTCACTTACTGTTTAGATGACATCATCGACTAGAGTAACATCATGTTTTGGGAGAGTTATCATTATGACTTTTAAACCACTGATCCAGGAACAGATGTAATATTTAGGTTCTGATCATCTAGGTTTGACCTGGGCTGAGGAGAACTGATCAGAAATCAGTGGTTAGGGGAGATACGGAAGCACCTTGGGTGGATACAGTCTGTAGATGAGTAACACTTCCTGTAAAAGCAGTGGAATTCACCTGACCACGTACTGTCTGATGCACTGACGTCAATGAAAAGTTGTGGTGTTGGAGGGGAGAGAAGTGAGAAGGATCAGTCTACACGACAGTGACAGTCTTTAACAGGACAACTCTTTTAGACCGGAGCACAGAGAACACAAAAACTATTAACAATCAACTGCTGAATAATTCACCTGACCTCTCAGTCCACAAAGCCAGGTGTGAGTGTCCCCTCTCAGTTTACCAGATAACAACACAACGCTTTCATTGACCCTTCAAGGCTAATAGCTCTAATATTTATTTGTCGTCATAAAACAGTTTTGACTCGTTCCTTTGACCGTAGCACACAGTCGTATCAATGATCTGAGCAGATGATTTGACCCCTTCAGTCTTTAGTTTGGCTGCAGGGGACTGTGAGCTCACCAGGTGAAAGTGGCCTGAGAGGGACAGTGGCCTGAGAGGGACACTGCGGTGCGACAACAGATCTATGTCAAGGTAGTGCCCCAGTGTAACACAGCAGTAACTCTGGAGAATAGCCCGTCTGTGGGTAATGACACACTAACACAACACCTGGTCAAACAGCTAGATCAAAACACAAGTATTCACATGGCATAATGTTAAACTACCATCAGAATCTTCCTCCTCCTCATCATCATCAAGATCAATCCCAAAATGACTTCTCAGTTCTGAAGAGTATTTCCCGTTCTGACATTCTCTCCAACAGAAAAATGTCAAACCTTGTTTACTAGAGAATTAGGCCAGACCGTAGGAAGAGAAACAATCAGCAATAAACATTCATGTCTAATATGTAACAGACTACCTTGTACAGACAAAGAAAGCATTGAGATGGTTGTTTAAAGGTTAGAAGGCATTGAGATGGTTGTTTAAAGGTTAGAAGGCATTGAAGTGATGTTGTAAAGATTAGAGAAAAAAAAGTCACAAAAACTATTCCAAAGTTATGGCTTTTTCTCTCTTTCCCTTTCTCGTTCTCTCGCCCCCTCTCTCTTTCCCTTTCTCGTTCTCTCGCCCCCTCTCTCTTTCTCTTTCTCGTTCTCTAGCCCCCTCTCTCTTTCCCTTTCTCGTTATCTCGCCCCCCCCCCTCTCTTTCCCTTTCTCGTTCTCTCGCCCCCCCCCCCTCTCTTTCCCAAACTATTCACTCCTGGATCGTCATTCCTAGAAACCAACTCCTTCCTTCACTCAGTCTTTCCACTGCTTTACTTTACTTCAGGAGTCCCCAGAAAAGAAAAGAGAGAAGATGGAGAGAGGAACACTCACTTTCGTTCACCACTACTTCCTGTATGTTTGCCCACCCCCACCCCTCCCACACCCTAACCCTGATCCTGAGGTCAAGAGGCTTGCCATCGCTCTTACCGTTAGTCCCGGCTACAGCCGTGCGTGTGTGTCCGACGGGGAGTGTGTGAGACGTGCAGACCACCATGCAGTCTTGGGAAAGTCCGACCAATGAACAAGCTGTTGATTTCATCAAGGCTATCCCTTCATCGTTCACACACTAACTCCTCCTCCTCCTCTACCCCTCCCTCATTCTCTGTATCCGCTCCGTCCTCTGGCTTTCTGACACTGCCCTACTCTCTCTGTCTCTCTCAACTCCTCCCTCCTCTGGCTTTCTGACACTGCTTTACTCTCTCTGTCTCTCTCAACTCCTCCGTCCTCTGGCTTTCTGACACTCTCCTTTACTCTCTCTGTCTCTCTCAACTCCTCCGTCCTCTGGCTTTCTGACACTGCTTTACTCTCTCTGTCTCTCTCAACTCCTCCGTCCTCTGGCTTTCTGACACTCTCCTTTACTCTCTCTGTCTCTCTCAACTCCTCCGTCCTCTGGCTTTCTGACACTGCTTTACTCTCTCTGTCTGTCTCAACTCCTCCCTCCTCTGGCTTTCTGACACTCTCCTTTACTCTCTCTGTCTCTCTCAACTCCTCCGTCCTCTGGCTTTCTGACACTGCTTTACTCTCTCTGTCTGTCTCAACTCCTCCCTCCTCTGGCTTTCTGACACTGCCCTACTCTCTCTGTCTCTCTCAACTCCTCCGTCCTCTGGCTTTCTGACACTGCTTTACTCTCTCTGTCTCTCTCAACTCCTCCCTCCTCTGGCTTTCTGACGCTCTCCTTTACTCTCTCTGTCTCTCTCAACTCCTCCCTCCCTCACTCAATCATTCACGGTTTCAAAAAGTCCTCAAATTTTTCTCTATTTTTCTTCTCCTCTCTCTTCTGTCTGTTCTCTCTCTCTCTCTCTCTCTCTCTCCCTCAAATTCCTCTCCTCTCTCATGTTCTCTCTCTCCCTCCCTCACACTCCTCTCTCATCTGTCTCATGTTCTCTCTCTCTCTCTCTCTCTCTCTCTCTCTCTCTCCCTCACACTCCTCTCTCGCCTGTCTCATGTTCTCTCTCTCTCTCTCCCTCCCTCCCTCACACTCCTCTCTCGTCTGTCTCATGTTCTCTCTCTCTCTCTCTCTCTCTCTCTCTCTCTCTCTCTCTCTCTCTCTCTCTCTCTCTCCCTCACACTCCTCTCTCGCCTGTCTCATGTTCTCTCTCTCTCTCTCTCCCTCCCTCCCTCACACTCCTCTCTCGCCTGTCTCATGTTCTCTCTCTCTCTCTCTCCCTCCCTCCCTCCCTCCCTCACACTGCTCTCTCGTCTGTCTCATGTTCTCTCTCTCTCTCTCTCTCTCTCTCCCTCACACTCCTCTCTCGCCTGTCTCATGTTCTCTCTCTCTCTCTCTCCCTCCCTCCCTCACACTGCTCTCTCGTCTGTCTCAAGTTCTCTTTCTCTCTCTCCCTCCCTCACACTCCTCTCTCGTCTGTCTCATGTTCTCTCTCTCTCTCTCCCTCCCTCACACTCCTCTCTCGCCTGTCTCATGTTCTCTCTCTCTCTCTCTCTCTCCCTCCCTCCCTCACACTCCTCTCTTGTCTGTTCTCACATCTGGCTGGTGAAAGGGAGGTGGGCTTGGAATCTAGAGGGGAGTTAGACACACACACACACACACACACACACACACACACACACACACACACACACACACACACACACACACAGGGTGGGACTACACACACACACACACACACACACACACACAGGGTGGGACTACACACACACACACATACACACACACACACACATGGTGGGACTACACACACACACAGGGTGGCACTACACACACACACACAGAACACAGGGTGGGACTACACACACACACACACAGAACACAGGGTGGGACTACACACACACACACACACAGAACACAGGGTGGGACTACACACACACACACACAGAACACAGGGTGGGACTGCACAGCCACACACAGAACACAGGGTGGGACTACACACACACACACACACACACACACACACACACACACAGAGTGGGACTACACAGACACACAGAACACAGGGTGGGACTACACACACACACACACACACACACACACACACACACACACACACACACACACACACACACACACACACACACACACACACACACACACACACACACACACACACACACACAACACAGGGTGGGACTACACAGCCACACACACACACAGGGTGGGACTACACACACACATTTTCTATACTTCCCTAATCTCTCTCTTTCTCCTCTTCTTATTTGCCCCACTAAGTCTCTCCCTCTGTGCTGTTCTCGTCTCTTTCCCTTCAGTTGGTTTTTAGTTGGAGGAATGCACGTCTCTTTCTCGCTCGCTAAAGTAGCAGCTTCCTACATGCACAAAAAAAGGAAACCACTTTCTTTTCTCTTTTTTCATTGTCTCCGTGCGAAAACAACACCACTCAAAACCAAACGGACCAACACACACACACACATATATAAACACACACTAAAGAAAGACATTTCCTTTTTTTTTGGTGTGCACTTTAGCGATTACAGAAATGATCAAAGCGGCGATTGGTAGAGGATGTGGGCTTCGATGCTGTTGGCGTACAGTCAGTTGATATGTACCCATTGTAAATGGTAGAGGATGTGGGCTTCGATGCTGTTGGCGTACAGTCAGTTGATATGTAGCCATTGTAAATGGTAGAGGATGGTAGAGGATGTGGGCTTCGATGCCCTGTTGGCGTACAGTCAGTTGATATGTACCCATTGTAAATGGTAGAGGATGTGGGCTTCGATGCTGTTGGCGTACAGTCAGTTGATATGTAGCCATTGTAAATAGTAGAGGATGTGGGCTTCGATGCTGTTGGCGTACAGTCAGTTGATATGTAGCCATTGTAAATGGTAGAGGATGTGGGCTTCAATGCTGTTGGCGTACAGTCAGTTGATATGTAGCCATTGTAAATGGTAGAGGATGGTAGAGGATGTGGGCTTCGATGCTGTAGGCGTACAGTCAGTTGATATGTAGCCATTATAATTGGTAGAGAATGTGGGCTTTGATGCTGTAGGCGTACAGTCAGTTGATATGTAGCCATTGTAAATGGTAGAGGATGTGGGCTTCGATGCTGTTGGCGTACAGTCAGTTGATATGTAGCCATTGTAAATGGTAGAGGATGTGGGCTTCGATGCCCTGTCGACGTACAGTCAGTTGATATGTAGCCATTGTAAATGGTAGAGGATGTGGGCTTCGATGCCCTGTTGGCGTACAGTCAGTTGATATGTAGCCATTGTAAATGGTAGAGGATGTGGGCTTCGATGCTGTTGGCGTACAGTCAGTTGATATGTAGCCATTATAATTGGTAGAGAATGTGGGCTTCGATGCCCTGTTGGCGTACAGTCAGTTGATATGTAGCCATTATAATTGGTAGAGGATGTGGGCTTCGATGCTGTTGGCGTACAGTCAGTTGATATGTAGCCATTGTAAATGGTAGAGGATGTGGGCTTCAATGCCCTGTTGGCGTACAGTCAGTTGATATGTAGCCATTATAATTGGTAGAGGATGTGGGCTTCGATGCCCTGTCGGCGTACAGTCAGTTGATATGTGGCCATTATAAATGGTGGAGGATGTGGGCTTCGATGCTGTTGGCGTACAGTCAGTTGATATGTAGCCATTGTAAATGGTAGAGGATGTGGGCTTCAATGCCCTGTTGGCGTACAGTCAGTTGATATGTAGCCATTATAATTGGTAGAGGATGTGGGCTTCGATGCCCTGTCGGCATACAGTCAGTTGATATGTGGCCATTATAAATGGTAGAGGATGTGGGCGTCGATGCCCTGTCGGCGTACAGTCAGTTGATATCTAGCCATTGTAAATGGTAGAGGATGTGGGCTTCGATGCCCTGTTGGCGTACAGTCAGTTGATATGTGGCCATTGTAAATGGTAGAGGATGTGGGCTTCGATGCCCTGTTGGCGTACAGTCAGTTGATATGTGGCCATTATAAATGGTGGGGGATGTGGGCGTCGATGCCCTGTCGGCGTACAGTCAGTTGATATCTAGCCATTGTAAATGGTAGAGGATGTGGGCTTCGATGCCCTGTTGGCGTACAGTCAGTTGATATGTGGCCATTGTAAATGGTAGAGGATGTGGGCGTCGATGCCCTGTCGGCGTACAGTCAGTTGATATGTAGCCATTGTAAATGGTAGAGGATGTGGGCTTCGATGCCCTGTTGGCGTACAGTCAGTTGATATGTAGCCATTGTAAATGGTAGAGGATGTGGGCTTCGATGCCCTGTCGGCGTACAGTCAGTTGATATCTAGCCATTGTAAATGGTAGAGGATGTGGGCTTCAATGCTGTTGGCGTACAGTATATAGAAACAGACTACAACATGCCACAGAAACGTGACGGCCCTGATAGAGAAATTGGACAATGGCTGCTCTGCAAGTACAAAGCTCTCCGACAGCGTACGTTTATGTGGTTTATGCCACATAAACTACAGCTTGTTGGACGTCTATGAACACGCTGTCATATACATTACAGCAAGGAGCCATCACACCGATGAGAAGTGGGACATGAAGTACGTACTGACAACATGGAGGAGAGGCACACAGCAGATAACCTAAAAAAACGGCATTAAATACCTCGGTTGATGAGCGGGTGGGGGCAGTAAGCATTGTCTGGTAGCCATGACTGTGGTAGAGGAAACTGCATTGACCCCTAGCGGTTATAGGCAAGGACCATCTCAATTCGTCGAGGATGGGACTCTACAAGGTGTTGAAAGCGTTCCACAGGGATGCTGGCCCATTTTGACTCCAATGCTTCCCACAGTTGTGTCAAGTTGTCTGGATGTCCTCTGGGTGGTGGACCGTTCTTCACACGGGAAACTGTTGAGTGTGAAAAACCCAGAAGCGTTGCAGTTCTTGACACAAACCGGTGCTTCTGGCACCTACAACCATACCCCGTTCAAAGAACCTTAAATCTTTTGTCTTGCCCATTCACCCTCTGAATGGCACACACACACAATCCATGTCTCAATTGTTAAGGCTTAAAAATCCTTCTTTAACCCGTCTCCTCCCCTTCATCTACACTGATTTAAGTGAATTTAACAAGTGACCTCAGTAAGGGATCGTAGCTTTCATCTGGATTCCCCTGGTCAGTCTATGTGATGGGAAGAGCAGGTGTTCGTCATGTCGTTTAAACGATACAAAAAACATTTGCTGTTTAAATGTTAAAGCTGTAACGTGTATGTTTTTGAGGCCGATCCGACCTCATTCACAAAGAAACGTGCGTTATAGATCTGTCATTCTCATCGAAAAGCAAGTCTAAGATCTGTGCGCTATTTATATGCTTCCTGTTCTTAAGTTTTGTTGTTCCGTTTTTTTCACTTTCGGTTTTGTAACACCATCTTCAAACAGCTAAAAAAATTAAAATATTTTGGGTTTATTGAAAATATATTTCACAGTGGTTTTAGATGGTACAAATTGCTCTGCCAGATGCCCTTCACTCTGCCAGACGGCCTTACCTCTGCCAGACGGCCAAACCTCTGCCAGATGCCCTTACCTCTGCCAGACGGCCTTACATCTGCCAGATGGCCTTACGTCTGCCAGATGCCCTTACCTCTGCTAGATGGCCTTACCTCTCTGCCAGATGCCCTTAACTGTGCCAGATGCCCTTAACTCTGCCAGACGGCCTTTCCTCTGCTAGATGGCCTTACATCTGCCAGATGGCCTTACCTCTGCCAGATGCCCTTACCTCTGCCAGACGGCCTTACCTCTGCCAGACGGCCTTACCTCTGCCAGATGCCCTTACCTCTGCCAGATGGCCTTACCGCTCTGCCAGATGCCCTTAACTCTCTGCCAGATGCCCTTAACTCTCTGCCAGATGCCCTTAACTCTCTGCCAGATGCCCTTAACTCTGCCAGATGCCCTTAACTCTGCCAGACGGCCTTTCCTCTGCTAGATGGCCTTACATCTGCCAGATGGCCTTACCTCTGCCAGACGGCCTTTCCTCTGCCAGATGGCCTTACCTCTGCCAGATGCCCTTACCTCTGCTAGATGGCCTTACCTCTCTGCCAGATGCCCTTAACTCTCTGCCAGATGCCCTTAACTCTCTGCCAGATGCCCTTAACTCTCTGCCAGATGCCCTTAACTCTCTGCCAGATGGCCTTACCTCTGCCAGATGCCCTTAACTCTCTGCCAGATGCCCTTAACTCTCTGCCAGACGTCCTTACCTCTGCCAGATGCCCTTAACTCTCTGCCAGACGTCCTTACCTCTGCCAGACGTCCTTACCTCTGCCAGACGTCCTTACCTCTGCCAGACGTCCTTACCTCTGCCAGACGTCCTTACCTCTGCCAGACGTCCTTAACTCTCTGCCAGATGCCCTTACCTCTCTGCCAGATGCCCTTACCTCTGCCAGACGTCCTTACCTCTGCCAGACGTCCTTACCTCTGCCAGACGTCCTTACCTCTGCCAGACGTCCTTACCTCTGCCAGACGTCCTTAACTCTCTGCCAGATGCCCTTACCTCTCTGCCAGATGCCCTTACCTCTGCCAGACGTCCTTACCTCTGCCAGACGCCCTTACCTCTGCCAGACGTCCTTAACTCTCTGCCAGATGCCCTTACCTCTCTGCCAGACGTCCTTACCTCTGCCAGACGTCCTTATCTCTGCCAGACGTCCTTACCTCTGCCAGACCACACATTTGGCAGATCCCCCTGTCTCTATAGCCATCCAAAGTGATCCAGTAGAGATCAGATGGTAGACCCACTGGATCCTCTGGTCTGTAGTAATGTTATAGTCTGGTAGAGAGGAGGAGAGAGATACTCTGGTCTGTAGTAATGTTATAGTCTGGTAGAGAGGAGGAGAGAGATACTCTGGTCTGTAGTAATGTTATAGTCTGGTAGAGAGGAGGAGAGATACTCTGGTCTGTAGTAATGTTATAGTCTGGTAGAGAGGAGGAGAGAGACTCTGGTCTGTAGTAATGTTATGGTCTGGTAGAGAGGAGGAGAGATACTCTGGTCTGTAGTAATGTTATAGTCTGGTAGAGAGGAGGAGAGAGACTCTGGTCTGTAGTAATGTTATAGTCTGGTAGAGAGGAGGAGAGAGATACTCTGGTCTGTAGTAATGTTATAGTCTGGTAGAGAGGAGGAGAGATACTCTGGTCTGTAGTAATGTTATAGTCTGGTAGAGAGGAGGAGAGAGATACTCTGGTCTGTAGTAATGTTACAGTCTGGTAGAGAGGAGAAGAGAGACTCTGGTCTGTAGTAATGTTATAGTCTGGTAGAGAGGAGGAGAGATACTCTGGTCTGTAGTAATGTTATAGTCTGGTAGAGAGGAGGAGAGAGATACTCTGGTCTGTAGTAATGTTACAGTCTGGTAGAGAGGAGAAGAGAGACTCTGGTCTGTAGTAATGTTGTAGTCTGGTAGAGAGGAGGAGAGATATTCTGGTCTGTAGTAATGTTATAGTCTGGTAGAGAGGAGGAGAGAGATACTCTGGTCTGTAGTAATGTTATAGTCTGGTAGAGAGGAGGAGAGAGACTCTGGTCTGTTGTAATGTTATAGTCTGGTAGAGAGGAGGAGAGAGACTCTGGTCTGTAGTAATGTTATAGTCTGGTAGAGAGGAGGAGAGATACTCTGGTCTGTAGTAATGTTATAGTCTGGTAGAGAGGAGGAGAGAGATACTCTGGTCTGTAGTAATGTTATAGTCTGGTAGAGAGGAGGAGAGAGACTCTGGTCTGTAGTAATGTTATAGTCTGGTAGAGAGGAGGAGAGATACTCTGGTCTGTAGTAATGTTATAGCCTGGTAGAGAGGAGGAGAGAGATACTCTGGTCTGTAGTAATGTTATAGTCTGGTAGAGAGGAGGAGAGAGACTCTGGTCTGTAGTAATGTTATAGTCTGGTAGAGAGGAGGAGAGATACTCTGGTCAGTAGTAATGTTATAGTCTGGTAGAGAGGAGGAGAGAGATACTCTGGTCAGTAGTAATGTTATAGTCTGGTAGAGAGGAGGAGAGAGATACTCTGGTCTGTAGTAATGTTATAGTCTTGTAGAGAGGTGGAGAGAGATACTCTGGTCAGTAGTAATGTTATAGTCTGGTAGAGAGGAGGAGAGAGATACTCTGGTCAGTAGTAATGTTATAGTCTGGTAGAGAGGAGGAGAGAGATACTCTGGTCTGTAGTAATGTTATAGTCTGGTAGAGAGGTGGAGAGAGATACTCTGGTCAGTAGTAATGTTATAGTCTGGTAGAGAGGTAGAGAGAGATACTCTGGTCTGTAGTAATTTTATGGTCTGGTAGAGAGGAGGAGAGAGACTCTGGTCTCTAGGATTGTCTGGTAGAGGAGAAAAGAGGAGAGGGGGAGAGGGAGGAGAGTATGAGAGAGGGAGAAGACGTGAGAAATAGAGTTGAGGGGAATATGAGAGAGGAAGAGGGAGGAGAGTATGGGAGAGGGAGAGGGAGGAGAAAATGAGAGAGGGAGGAGAGAGTGAGAGAGGGCGAGGGAGGATAATATGGGAGAGGGAGAGGGAAGAGAGGAGGAGAGTATGAGAGGGGGAGGAGGAAGCTCCAGTCCAGTTCTATTAATGATCAGCTCAGTCAGGAAATGAATCATGATGTACACAGAATGCTATCATACTGAGTGAGAGACAATGAGTAATACTGGAGGGGAGAGGGGGAGGAGGGGTTGAGGAGGGGGGAGGGGAAAGGGGGAGGAGGGGTTGAGGAGGGGGGAGGGGAGAGGGAGAGGAGGGAGGAGGGGAGAGGAGGGAGGAGGGGAGAGGGAGAGGAGGGGAGATGTGAGGAGGGAGGGGAGATGTGAGGAGGGGGGAGGGGAGAGAGAGAGGAGGGAGGGGGGGGGGGAGGGGAGAGAGAGAGGAGGGAGGAGGGGAGAGGAGGGGGGGAGAGGAGGGGAGATGTGAGGAAGGGAGGGGAGAGGGAGAGGAGGGGGGAGGGGAGAGGGAGAGGAGGGAGGAGGGGAGAGGAGGGGGGAGAGGGAGGGGAGGGGAGAGGAGAGGAGGGGGGGAAGGGGAGAGGGGAGGAGGGGAGGGGAGGGGAGAGGAGAGGAGATGTGAGGAGGGGAGGAGGGGAGGAGGGGAGATGTGAGGAGGGGAGAGGGAGAGTGGTGTGGTAAAATAAACACAGGTGTACGTGGTGTTTGATAACCAATGGAATGCAATGCAAACACGTAAAACTCTTTCAAATCTCCATCTAGTCTCATCCCACTCTCACGTCCCTCTAACTCAAAAACACTCCAAGAGCCAAAGAGATGATTCATTAATACTTTATATACAAAATTCTAATATTAGTACAAGTATATTCAACATTTTCGCAGCATTATAGTATTAATGATACATACTTTACGTATATGAATCTTTTCATACATAAAAATGCACAACTCAAGGTCTAGTTCATTTTGATTGTACTGTACATACATGCTCTGGTGTTAGGATTTTCTTTACAAACTGCTGTGATGGTTTTCTAACTTACAGAAAGATGAAAACAGTTTGAGTGTCAGAGTTCACTTGTCAAAAAAACAAAAACAAAAACAAAAAAACTAAAAGAAACTAAATGAAAGACAGGAACAAATGAATAAAAGTAGAAAGTGAACACTGCATTACTTGGCACGTTGGTGCACACTCCATCCATCCCCTTCTCCATCTATGTGATATTATTGGATGGCCCACCTTTCAATTTTCTCTTCCAGCCAATGGCAGGCAGGTAATATTTGTGACATTCACAGAACGCCCGATGATTGGTGGAGTTAATTTTGCATGGTCCGATGGCCCGGGTTTGCTCATTTTAGACCATTCCATTGGTCCTTACGTGAAATCTCCACCCACACAAGGCGCCGGGGCCATGCAAAACTAACTCCACCAATGAGCAATGGTGGAACTTTTTTTGGGGGGTGGGGCTAACATGAGAGTCAGGTCTCAGTAAGAGGATGATTGACAGCTGACAGAGGTCAAGTATGACGTGGTCATTAATAACACCCCGTGTGTTTGTGGTAATGATAGGGATGGGGACAGACACTTCTAAACATTACCTGGGAAGAAAGGGGAGGTAGTTAACATACTCTAACATTTGTTCATCATGAGGTGTGTATCTGGACATGAGATTTATAAAAAGTCTAAATAACTGACCCCCCCCACCAACAAAATAAACAAACTAGTCAATCTTTGGCTATTTCCATTCCATGTAGACGTACAGGTAAACAGTATCTGCAGTAACAGTTGAAAAGAGAAACTTAAATTGGCAAAATAAATACATAAATAAATACATTAACAAATACAAAATCTAGAGAAGAGATTAAAGGTTAAAGGTTATGTCATGAGTATAGTGTACTGTATGGGAGCATACAGCCCCCCCCCAGGCTGAAGTGGAGTGGGTCGATGCTGGAACCATTAAGCTCACACAGCTCTGTTCTGTTCACACAGCCGTCTGACAGTAAAACACCCCAAACCCTAGTCTGGACTACACCCTGTCAACTAACAGACTAACTCTAGTACCACACCCTAGTCTGGACTACACCCTGTCAACTAACATACTAACTCTAGTACCACACCCTAGTCTGGACTACACCCTGTCAACTAACAGACTAACTCTAGTACCACACCCTAGTCTGGACTACACCCTGTCAACTAACAGACTAACTCTAGTACCACACCCTAGTCTGGACTACACCCTGTCAACTAACATACTAACTCTAGTACCACACCCTAGTCTGGACTACACCCTGTCAACTAACAGACTAACTCTAGTACATCACGAACCTCACCTGTTTTTATGGTCTGCGTATGTTCATCTATCACTATCAAGTGAAATCATTTCAACCAGGGGCCGATAGGCAGCCATTTTCTTCCCAGTTCAGGTACATATCCCTGTAGTTGTGATGGTCTGAGGAGGGATGGGGGTTAGCGCTGTGATTTTAAGGCTATGTAAACCACAGGGATGGTACTGTAGTGACCCTGGAGACAGGTCAGATCAGATCCATCCACATGTGTTTTCATCACAGGTTAGGGTGATGGGTGTTGGGCAACAGTCTCATGTGTTTTCATCACAGGTTAGGGTGATGGGTGTTGGGCAACAGTCTCATGTGTTTTCATCACAGGTTAGGGTGTTGGGCATCAGTCTCATGTGTTTTCATCACAGGTTAGGGTGTTGGGTGTTGGGCAACAGTCTCATGTGTTTTCATCACAGGTTAGGGTGATGGGTGTTGGGCATCAGTCTCATGTGTTTTCATCACAGGTTAGGGTGATGGGTGTTGGGCATCAGTCTCGTGTTTTCATCACAGGTTAGGGTGATGGGTGTTGGGCATCAGTCTCATGTGTTTTCATTACAGGTTAGGGTGATGGGTGTTGGGCATCAGTCTCATGTGTTTTCATCACAGGTTAGGGTGATGGGTGTTGGGCTATGCGTATCAGTCTCATGCTAGTAGCTAGTAGTATATAAAATCATGTACCTATAAGGGTTGTTCTGATATAGCCCCTGGTACAGTAAGCAGACATTCATTCACGTGTGTGTGTGTGTGTGCGTGCGTCTGTGTGTGTGTGTGTGATATGAATGCAACGGTGAAGGTATGTGGTGTTGTGTCACACTCCACTATGTTGATGCATACAGTGAACGTCTCCGATTGGTCCCTCATCAGTCACGTGCCTGCTCCAGGCCCTCTCATTGGCCCAGAGGACCAGGAAACATAACATTTATTAACTTCTATCCTGATGTTCATCTCCCTCTCTTCCACGGAGCGTGTCTCCTCTTTCAACTCCATCTTGTGATAGGCTCTCATCTACCTATCCTCCCTCCTCCTCCCCTCTCCTCTACCTATCCTCTCTCCACCTCCCCTCTCCCTCTCCCTATCCTCTCTCCTCCCCCTATCCTCTCTCCTCCCTCCTCCCTATCGTCTCTCCTCCCTGTCTTCTCTCCTCCCTGTCCTCTCTCCTCTCCCCACCTCTCCTCTCTCCTCCCTGTCCTCTCTCCTCCCCTCTCCTCTCCCCACCTCTCCTCTCCTCTCCTCACCTCTCCTCTTCATATCCTCTCTCCCCCTATCCTCTCTCCTCCCTGTCCTCTCCCCACCTCTCCTCTCCCTATCTTCTCTCCTCCCTGTCCTCTCCCCCCTTCTCTACCTATCCTCTCTCCACCTCTTTTCTCCTCTATCTATACTCTCTCCACATCTCCTCATCATCTGCCCTCCTCTACAGGGCGTGTCTCGGCCTTCAGTTTGACAAAGTCCTTGGCCACCTCGTCGGCCGCACGCTGAGACAAGATACGCATCACCGTTACGCCCGTCTCGTCCTTCTGGATTGTTCCGCCCAGCTGGCACCAGCACACACACGACTTCCTGTCAGCCACGTCTCGGAGCTGGACCACGGCCACGCCCACAACACGGTCGGCCCGGCCGAAACAGTAGTCCTTCACCGTCACCTGCAGCTCATAGCAGTCTGGAGACTCCTTACCCAGGATACTGTTGGAGGGGGAGAGCGAAGAGGCAGAAGTGGTTCAACATTGTTGTATAGTGTACACTACAGACTAATGGTGGAGTCCTAACTTTAAATCTGTGCATATTACTGTAAATCCAACAGTGGAGAATAGACGGTTGTTGTAAAGTAGGATCTACATCTAACAGTGGAGAATAGACGGTTGTTGTACAGTAGGATCTACATATAACAGTGGAGAATGGATGGTTGTTGTACAGTAGGATCTACATCTAACAGTGGAGAATGGATGGTTGTTGTACAGTAGGATCTACATCTAACAGTGGAGAATGGATGGTTGTTGTACAGTAGGATCTACATCTAACAGTGGAGAATGGACGGTTGTTGTACAGTAGGATCTACATCTAACAGTGGAGAATAGACGGTTGTTGTACAGTAGGATCTACATCTAACAGTGGAGAATGGACGGTTGTTGTACAGTAGGATCTACATCTAACAGTGGAGAATGGACGGTTGTTGTACAGTAGGATCTACATCTAACAGTGGAGAATGGACGGTTGTTGTACAGTAGGATCTACATCTAACAGTGGAGAATGGACGGTTGTTGTACAGTAGGATCTACATCTAACAGTGGAGAATGGATGGTTGTTGTACAGTAGGATCTACATCTAACAGTGGAGAATGGATGGTTGTTGTACAGTAGGATCTACATCTAACAGTGGAGAATGGACAGTTGTTGTACAGTAGGATCTACATCTAACAGTGGAGAATGGATGGTTGTTGTACAGTAGGATCTACATCTAACAGTGGAGAATGGACGGTTGTTGTACAGTAGGATCTACATCTAACAGTGGAGAATGGACAGTTGTTGTACAGTAGGATCTACATCTAACAGTGGAGAATGGATGGTTGTTGTACAGTAGGATCTACATCTAACAGTGGAGAATGGACGGTTGTTGTACAGTAGGATCTACATCTAACAGTGGAGAATGGATGGTTGTTGTACAGTAGGATCTACATCTAACAGTGGAGAATGGACGGTTGTTGTACAGTAGGATCTACATCTAACAGTGGAGAATGGATGGTTGTTGTACAGTAGGATCTACATCTAACAGTGGAGAATGGACGGTTGTTGTACAGTAGGATCTACATCTAACAGTGGAGAATGGATGGTTGTTGTACAGTAGGATCTACATCTAACAGTGGAGAATAGATGGTTGTTGTACAGTAGGATCTACATCTAACAGTGGAGAATAGACAGTTGTTGTACAGTAGGATCTACATCTAACAGTGGAGAATAGACGGTTGTTGTACAGTAGGATCTACATCTAACAGTGGAGAATGGACGGTTGTTGTACAGTAGGATCTACATCTAACAGTGGAGAATGGGTGGTTGTTGTACAGTAGGATCTACATCTAACAGTGGAGAATGGACGGTTGTTGTACAGTAGGATCTACATCTAACAGTGGAGAATGGATGGTTGTTGTACAGTAGGATCTACATCTAACAGTGGAGAATGGACGGTTGTTGTACAGTAGGATCTACATCTAACAGTGGAGAATGGATGGTTGTTGTACAGTAGGATCTACATCTAACAGTGGAGAATGGACGGTTGTTGTACAGTAGGATCTACATCTAACAGTGGAGAATGGATGGTTGTTGTACAGTAGGATCTACATCTAACAGTGGAGAATAGACGGTTGTTGTACAGTAGGATCTACATCTAACAGTGGAGAATAGACGGTTGTTGTACAGTAGGATCTACATCTAACAGTGGAGAATAGACGGTTGTTGTACAGTAGGATCTACATCTAACAGTGGAGAATAGACGGTTGTTGTACAGTAGGATCTACATCTAACAGTGGAGAATAGACGGTTGTTGTACAGTAGGATCTACATCTAACAGTGGAGAATAGACGGTTGTTGTACAGTAGGATCTACATCTAACAGTGGAGAATAGACGGTTGTTGTACAGTAGGATCTACATCTAACAGTGGAGAATGGACGGTTGTTGTACAGTAGGATCTACATCTAACAGTGGAGAATAGACGGTTGTTGTACAGTAGGATCTACATCTAACAGTGGAGAATGGACGGTTGTTGTACAGTAGGATCTACATCTAACAGTGGAGAATGGATGGTTGTTGTACAGTAGGATCTACATCTAACAGTGGAGAATGGACGGTTGTTGTACAGTAGGATCTACATCTAACAGTGGAGAATGGACGGTTGTTGTACAGTAGGATCTACATCTAACAGTGGAGAATGGATGGTTGTTGTACAGTAGGATCTACATCTAACAGTGGAGAATGGACGGTTGTTGTACAGTAGGATCTACATCTAACAGTGGAGAATGGACGGTTGTTGTACAGTAGGATCTACATCTAACAGTGGAGAATGGCTGGTTGTTGTACAGTAGGATCTACATCTAACAGTGGAGAATGGCTGGTTGTTGTACAGTAGGATCTACATCTAACAGTGGAAAATGGATGGTTGTTGTACAGTAGGATCTACATCTAACAGTGGAGAATGGCTGGTTGTTGTACAGTAGTATCTACATCTAACAGTGGAGAATGGACGGTTGTTGTACAGTAGGATCTACATCTAACAGTGGAGAATGGACGGTTGTTGTACAGTAGGATCTACATCTAACAGTGGAGAATGGATGGTTGTTGTACAGTAGGATCTACATCTAACAGTGGAGAATGGACGGTTGTTGTACAGTAGGATCTACATCTAACAGTGGAGAATGGATGGTTGTTGTACAGTAGGATCTACATCTAACAGTGGAGAATGGACGGTTGTTGTACAGTAGGATCTACATCTAACAGTGGAGAATGGATGGTTGTTGTACAGTAGGATCTACATCTAACAGTGGAGAATGGATGGTTGTTGTACAGTAGGATCTACATCTAACAGTGGAGAATGGATGGTTGTTGTACAGTAGGATCTACATCTAACAGTGGAGAATGGCTGGTTGTTGTACAGTAGGATCTACATCTAACAGTGGAGAATGGATGTTTGTTGTACTTGACCTTTTTATAAAGCTTCTGTAATTAATATTTACTTCAAAGTAATCTCACGAGCCAAACCCTCTAGTTTTGGCACTTGCGCTGCCGTAGCGCCAGCAGAAAATAGTTGTCAGGTGGTGAACACCTGAAAGTGGAGTTAAGGTGAAGGGCGACCTACAGGTGTTGGGTGGAAACACGGTGGGTTAAGAACTCACAATTGGAAGGTCTCATTGTACTTGGCTGTCCAGCTGTTGTTCTTTGACTTGGTGGTGAACTTCCTCTTCTGGGCTGCAAGGAGCGGACCAATCATATTGACCTCCACGAAGGGACGGAACATCCCTGATGTCTGCCACCTCATGTCATTCACCGCTATCACTGTAGGGGGGAGGGGGGGGTTGAGTGAGAGAAAGAGCGAGGGGACAACAGGTGAGAAATTAAAGCAATCGGTGTGAGAGCAGTAGATGGAAGGAGAAGGAGATGGAGAGATGAAAAGATGAGAGATGGAATGATGAGAGATGAAAAGATGAGAGATGGAATGATGAGAGATGGAATGATGAGAGATGGAATGATGAGAGATGGAATGATGAGAGATGAAAAGATGAGAGATGGAATGATGAGAGATGGAATGATGAGAGATGAAAAGATGAGAGATGGAATGATGAGAGATGAAAAGATGAGAGATGGAATGATGAGAGATGGAATGATGAGAGATGAAAAGATGAGAGATGGAAAGATGAGAGACGGAAATATGGAGAGTTGAGAGACGGAAAGATGAGAGATGGAATGATGAGAGATGAAAAGATGAGAGATGGAAAGATGAGAGACGGAAAGATGAGAGACGGAAAGATGAGAGACGGAAAGATGAGAGACGGAAAGATGGAGAGTTGAGAGACGGAGAGATGAGAGATGGAATGATGAGAGATGAAAAGATGAGAGATGGAAAGATGAGAGACGGAAAGATGGAGAGTTGAGCGATGGAGAGATGAGATGGAAAGATGAGATGGAGAGATTGAGAGTTGGAAAGATGAGAGACGGAGAGATGGAAAGATGAGATATGGAGAGATGAGAGATGGAAAGACGAGATGGATGGAAAGATGAGAGATTGAGAGATGAGATGGAAAGATGAGAGATTGAGAGATGGAGAGATGAGAGACGGAAAGATGAGATATGGAAAGATGAGAGATGGAAAGATGAGAGACGGAGAGATGGAAAGATGAGAGATGGAAAGACGAGAGACGGAGAGATGGAAAAATGAGAGATTGAGCGATAAAGAGATGAGAGACGGAAAGATGAGATATGGAGAGATGAGAGATGGAAAGATGAGATATGGAAAGATGAGAGACGGAGAGATAGAGAGATGAGATAGAAAGGTATGAGATGGAAAGATCAGAGATGGCGAGATGAGAGATGGAAAGATGAGAGATGATGAGATGAGAGATGAGAGGGAAAGATAAGAGATGGAGAGATGAGATGGAAAGATGAGAGATGGAAAGATGAGAGATTGAGAGATGAGATGGAAAGATGAGATGGAAAGATGAGAGATTGAGAGATAGAGAGATGGAAAGATGAGATATGGAGAGATGAGAGATGGAAAGATGAGAGATGGAGAGATGAGATGGAAAGGTATGAGATGGAAAGATGAGAGATGGAAAGACGAG
>NC_048575.1:78129085-78146585 GCF_013265735.2 Oncorhynchus mykiss | reverse complement strand
GCGGTCGCAAAAACCATTGAGCACTATGATGAAACTGGCTCTCATGAGGACTGCCAAAGGAAAGGAAGACCCAGAGTTACCTCTGCTGAAGAGGATAAGTTCATTAGAGTTAACAGTCTCAGAAATTGCATCCCAAAATAAATGCTTAACAGAGTTCAAGTAACAGACACATCTCAACATCAACTGTTCTGAGGAGACTGCGCGAATCAGGCCTTCATGGTTGAATTGCTGCAAAGAAACCACTACTAAAGGACACCAATAATAAGAAGAGACTTGCTTGGGCCAAGGAACATGAGCTAATGACATTAAACCATGGGAAATTAGTTCTTCTGATGGATGGGTCCAAATGTGGTGAACGGATGATCTCTGCATGTGTGGTTCCCACCGTGAAGCATGGGGAGGTGGTGTGATGGTGTGGGGGTGCTTTGCTGGTGACACTGTTTGTGATTTATTTAGAAGTCAAGGCATGCTTAAACAGCATGGCTACCACGGCATTCTTCAGCAATACACCATCCCATCTGAATTGCGGTTAGTGGGACTATAATTTGTTTTTCAACAGGACAATGACCCAGCACACCTCCAGGCTGTGTAAGGGCTATTTGACCAAGAAGGAGAGTGATGGAGTGCAGCATCAGATGACCTGGCCTCCACAATCACCCGACCTCAACCCAATTGAGATGGTTTGGGATGAGTTGGACCGCAGAGTGAAGGAAAAACAACCAAACGCTCAGCATATCTGGGAACACCTTCAAGAAAGTATTCCAGGTGAAGCTGGTTGAGAGAATGCCAAGAGCGTGCAAAGCTGTAATCAAGGCAAAGGGTGGCTACTTTGAAGAATCTTAAATATTAAATATATTTTGATTTGTTTAACACTTTTTTGGTTCCTACATGATTCCATTGTTTTGATGTCTTCACTATTATTCTACAATGTAGAAAATAGTAAAAATATAGAAGACTAGATTAGAGTAGGAGGTCTGAGCTACCTATCACCCTGTAGACTAGAGTAGGAGGTCTGAGCTACCTATTACCCTGTAGACTAGAGTAGGAGGTCTAAGCTACCTATCACCCTGTAGAGTAGGAGGTCTAAGCTACCTATCACGCTGTAGAGTAGAGTAGGAGGTCTGTAGACCTGGGATGGACAATTTTGGGTCTGGGGGACACAGGCGCTGCAGTGGCTCGCGGGTCTGCGTACCCACATCCATACCCACACATGCAGTCAGAGACGGCCCTAGCCCTTTAGGGGCCCTAATTGTGGTAGGGTGTTTCTGATTGGCTCACCTCTTGCCGAACATGGCACTCAGGTTGTCCAGGACGGTGGCCAGTTTGACCTGCAGGTCATTCAAGATGTCAGCAGCTTCCGAATCCAGCTACAGACAGAGAGACAGAGAGAGAGAGACAGAGAGAGAGAGAGAGAGAGAGAGAGAGAGAGAGAGACAGAGAGAGACAGAGAGAGAGACAGAGAGAGAGAGAGAGAGAGAGAGAGACAGAGAGAGAGAGAGAGAGAGAGATAGAGAGAGAGAGAAAATGAGAGAGAGAGACAGAGTGAGAGGAGAGAGAGAGGCAGAGAGAGAGAGAGAGAGAGATAGAGAGATAGAGAGAGACAGAGACAGAGAGAACATGAGAGAGAGAGAGAGAGAGAGACAGAGAGAGAGAGAGAGAGAGAGAGGCAGAGAGAGAGAGAGAGAGAGAGACAGAGAGAAAATGATAGAGAGAGACAGAGTGAGAGGAGAGAGAGAGAGAGAGAGAGAGAGAGAGAGAGAGAGATAGAGAAAATGGGAGTAAGAGATAGAGAGGGAAGGAGAGTAAAAGAGAGAGATAATGGCAGGTTAGTCAAGTATTCCCGTTGTCATCAGGGCTCGACTCACATCTCATACTTGCGCAGTAACTGTCTCACCACCTCACAAGTAGTGACATATTCTGAGTTACACCAGAATATCACTGAAGAGGAGACAAAGCAAAACTCTAGTGTAGAACATTCTCCTATCCTAAAACCTCTCTGCACAATACACACCTCAGAAATAATTTCAGTCAAGGAAACCATGACTCCTGTTCTAGCATTGGATACCAAGGTTCTCCACTTCACTCTGATTGAAACAAGGCATCCGCAGTGCAGGCCTGACGTTAACAATATCCCTCCTGACCCTTGTTAATTTACTGCAGGCCTGAAGTTAACAATATCCCTCCTGACCCTGGTTCATTTACTGCAGGCCTGACATTAAAAATATCCCTCCTGACCCTTGTTAATTTACTGCAGGCCTGAAGTTAACAATATCCCTCCTGACCCTGGTTCATTTACTGCAGGCCTGACATTAAAAATATCCCTACTGACCCTTGTTAATTTACTGCAGGCCTGAAGTTAACAATATCCCTCCTGACCCTTGTTAATTTACTGCAGGCCTGAAGTTAACAATATCCCTCCTGACCCTTGTTAATTTACTGCAGGCCTGACATTAACAATATCCCTCCTGACCCTTGTTAATTTACTGCAGGCCTGACATTAACAATATCCCTCCTGACCCTTGTTAATTTACTGCAGGCCTGACATTAACAATATCCCTCCTGACCCTGGTTCATTCACAGGTCCATTCACTGTTCCAGCCCTTCAACTGTCCTGAAGGGACCCTGCTGTGGTAGGAGCTGTGGCTGCTCTCAACACATTATGCGACCCAATGCCGGAGACCAGGGTTCCATCTCAGAGAAGACCCTTCCGACTTTCTCCCCTCTCTACCTCTGTGTCCCCTTGTCATTTCTGATCTGTCTAAACCTTGAAAATACACCAGGAGAGTGGAAAGGGACCCTGTGGCTTACCGGATGTAGACTCTAGAATACCGCCATATTATAAAATCACCATGTGACTAGTGCCACCTGCTGGTGTGGAGGCTGATGACAGAGGCCCATAATCGGTAGTGCGGCTAGGGGGCATTGTGCTTTTTAAAGGATATATAAATATACAGTAACAGTCATTTTCTTTAGTAGTCACATCCGCTCTAGGTATTCAGGTTCTAGCTCTGTGTTAGTCACAGCAGTGGATAGCAGCCATTCAGGTTCTAGCTCTGTGTTAGTCACAGCAGCGGATAGCAGCCATTCAGGTTCTAGCTCTGTGTTAGTCACAGCAGTGGATAGCAGCCATTCAGGTTCTAGCTCTGTGTTAGTCACAGCAGCGGATAGCAGCCATTCAGGTTCTAGCTCTGTGTTAGTCACAGCAGCGGATAGCAGCCATTCAGGTTCTAGCTCTGTGTTAGTCACAGCAGCGGATAGCAGCCATTCAGGTTCTAGCTCTGTGTTAGTCACAGCAGTGGATAGCAGCCATTCAGGTTCTAGCTCTGTGTTAGTCACAGCAGCGGATAGCAGCCATTCAGGTTCTAGCTCTGTGTTAGTCACAGCAGTGGATAGCAGCCATTCAGGTTCTAGCTCTGTGTTAGTCACAGCAGCGGATAGCAGCCATTCAGGTTTTAGCTCTGTGTTAGTCACAGCAGTGGATAGCAGACATTCAGGTTCTAGCTCTGTGTTAGTCACAGCAGTGGATAGCAGCCATTCAGGTTCTAGCTCTGTGTTAGTCACAGCAGCGGATAGCAGCCATTCAGGTTTTAGCTCTGTGTTAGTCACAGCAGTGGATAGCAGCCATTCAGGTTCTAGCTCTGTGTTAGTCACAGCAGCGGATAGCAGCCATTCAGGTTCTAGCTCTGTGTTAGTCACAGCAGTGGATAGCAGCCATTCAGGTTCTAGCTCTGTGTTAGTCACAGCAGTGGATAGCAGCCATTCAGGTTCTAGCTCTGTGTTAGTCACAGCAGTGGATAGCAGCCATTCAGGTTCTAGCTCTGTGTTAGTCACAGCAGCGGATAGCAGCCATTCAGGTTCTAGCTCTGTGTTAGTCACAGCAGTGGATAGCAGCCATTCAGGTTCTAGCTCTGTGTTAGTCACAGCAGCGGATAGCAGCCATTCAGGTTCTAGCTCTGTGTTAGTCACAGCAGCGGATAGCAGCCATTCAGGTTCTAGCTCTGTGTTAGTCACAGCAGCGGATAGCAGCCATTCAGGTTCTAGCTTTGTGTTAGTCACAGCATCAGTTAGAATTACAGTAATAGGAAAGGCACAACCAATAATAAATTAACTCAAAGGTACAATTGAATATTAATGTGGTTCCTGACGAATATTCATGTGGTTCCTGATCAAGGTACTGGGGCGACTATAGGTACAGTATCCTGTTGTGAGACATATCCCTGTGGTGAGACATATCCCTATTGTGAGACATATCCCTATTGTGAGACATATCCCTATTGTTAGACATATCCCTATTGTGAGACATATCCCTGGTGTTAGACATATCCCTATTGTTAGACATATCCCTATTGTGAGACATATCCCTGTTGTGAGACATATCCCTGTTGTGAGACATATCCCTATGGTGAGACATATCCCTATGGTGAGACATAACCCTATGGTGAGACATATCCCTATGGTGAGACATATCCCTATGGTGAGACATATCCCTATGGTGAGACATATCCCTATTGTTAGACATAACCCTATGGTGAGACATATCCCTATTGTGAGACATATCCCTATGGTGAGACATATCCCTATGGTGAGACATATCCCTATTGTTAGACATATCCCTATGGTAAGACATATCCCTATTGTGAGATATATCCCTATGGTGAGACATATCCCTATTGTGAGACATATCCCTGTTGTTAGACATATCCCTGTTGTGAGACATATCCCTGTTGTGAGACATATCCCTATGGTGAGACATACAGTGGGGCAAAAAAGTATTTAGTCAGCCACCAACTGTGCAAGTTCTCCCTCTTAAAAAGATGAGAGAGGCCTGTAATTTTCATCATAGGTACACTAGGTTCAACTATGAAAATCCAGAAAATCACATTGTAGGATTTTTTATGAATTTATTTGCAAATTATGGTGGAAAATAAGTATTTGGTCAATAACAAAAGTTTATCTCAATACTTTGTTATATACCCTTTGTTGGCAATGACAGAGGTCAAACATTTTCTGTAAGTTTTCACAAGGTTTTCACACACTGTTGCTGGTATTTTGGCCCATTCCTCCATGCAGATCTCCTCTAGAGCAGTGATGTTTTGGGGCTGTTGCTGGGCAACACGGACTTTCAACTCCCTCCAAAGATTTTCTATGAGGTTGTGATCTGGAGACTGGCTAGGCCACTACAGGACCTTGAAATGCTTCTTACGGGATCATTGTCATGCTGAAAGATCCAGCCACGTTTCATTTTCAATGCCCTTGCTGATGGTAGGCTTTGTTACTTTGGTCCCAGCTCTCTGCAGGTCATTCACTAGGTCCCCCCGTGTGGTTCTGGGATTTTTGCTCACCGTTCTTGTGATCATTTTGACCCCACGGGGTGAGATCTTGCGTGGAGCCCCAGATCTAGGTAGATTATCAGTGGTCTTGTATATCTTCCATTTCCTAATAATTGCTCCCACAGTTGATTTCTTCAAACCAAGCTGCTTACCTATTGCAGATTCAGTCTTCCCAGCCTGGTGCAGGTCTACAATGTTGTTTCTGGTGTCCTTTGACAGCTCTTTGGTCTTGGCCATAGTGGAGTTTGGAGTGTGACTGTTTGAGGTTGTGGAAAGGTATCTTTTATACTGATAAAAGTTTCAAACAGGTGCCATTAATACAGGTAACGAGTGGCGGACAGAGGAGCCTCTTAAAGAAGAAGTTACAGGTCTGTGAGAGACAGAAATCTTGCTTGTTTGTAGGTGACCAAATACTTATTTTCCACCATAATTTGCAAATAAATTAATTAAAAATCCTACAATGTGATTTCTGGATTCTTTAATATATCCCTGTTGTGAGACATATCCCTGCAGGAGCTCGTGCACACACACATAAAACTACAGGAAAACATTCAAGGAGAGCACTGTTCAAATTCAACACAAAATGTGCTAATACACACTCAGGTGTGTTTCTGCATCAGTACAACAGACAGACAGAGATTCAACCTGTTTGACCTGGTCTCTACCTCAGCTTATCTTCACTGCCTCTCAACCTGTCTGATCTGGTCTCTACCTCAGCCTACCTTCACTGTCTCAACCTGTCTGACCTGGTCTCTACCTCAGCCTACCTTCACTGTATCTCAACCTGTCTGATCTGGTCTCTACCTCAGCTTACCTTCACTGTCTCTCAACCTGTCTGACCTGGTCTCTACCTCAGCTTACCTTCACTGTCTCTCAACCTGTCTGATCTGGTCTCTAGCTCAGCTTACCTTCACTGTCTCTCAACCTGTCTGATCTGGTCTCTAGCTCAGCTTACCTTCACTGTCTCTCAACCTGTCTGATCTGGTCTCTACCTCAGCTTACCTTCACTGTCTCTCAACCTGTCTGATCTGGTCTCTACCTCAGCTTACCTTCACTGTCTCTCAACCTGTCTGACCTGGTCTCTACCTCAGCTTACCTTCACTGTCTCTCAACCTGTCTGATCTGGTCTCTACCTCAGCTTACCTTCACTGTCTCTCAACCTGTCTGATCTGGTCTCTAGCTCAGCTTACCTTCACTGTCTCTCAACCTGTCTGATCTGGTCTCTAGCTCAGCTTACCTTCACTGTCTCTCAACCTGTCTGATCTGGTCTCTACCTCAGCTTACCTTCACTGTCTCTCAACCTGTCTGATCTGGTCTCTACCTCAGCTTACCTTCACTGTCTCTCAACCTGTCTGACCTGGTCTCTACCTCAGCTTACCTTCACTGTCTCTCAACCTGTCTGATCTGGTCTCTACCTCAGCTTACCTTCACTGTCTCTCAACCTGTCTGACCTGGTCTCTACCTCAGCTTACCTTCACTGTCTCTCAACCTGTCTGATCTGGTCTCTACCTCAGCTTACCTTCACTGTCTCTCAACCTGTCTGATCTGGTCTCTACCTCAACCTACCTTCACTGTCTCAACCTGTCTGATCTGGTCTCTACCTCAGCTTACCTTCTTCATGCCCGCTGTGGCTTCAATCTATCCAGAAGGACATAGAAAAATGAGAGAAAACAGAAAAAAGGACAGGAGAAAATAAAAGGTTGAGTGGGCTTATAACGTCAGCAGACACCATATGTTGACTATTATGCTGTATTCAATTTACCATAAAACCCTATCCAATGTTGTTCCAATGGTGTCAGTTGTTACGTAGACTACAGTATTGTATTGGTGGGGGGGGGGGGGGGTGAATAGGGTGTAGAATACAGTATTGTATTGGTGGGGGGGGGGGGGGTGAATAGGGTGTAGAATACAGTATTGTATTGGGGGGGGGGGTGAATAGGGTGTAGAATACAGTATTGTATTGGGGGGGGGGTGAATAGGGTGTAGAATACAGTATTGTATGGGGGGGGGGGGGTGAATAGGGTGTAGAATACAGTATTGTATTGGGGGGGGGGGGTGAATAGGGTGTAGAATACAGCATTGTATTGGGGGGGTGAATAGGTTGTAGAATACAGTATTGTATTGGGGGGGGGGTGAATAGGTTGTAGAATACAGTATTGTGTTGGTGGGGGGGTGTAAATAGGGTGTAGCATACAGTATTGTGTTGGTGGGGGGGTGAATAGGGTGTAGAATACAGTATTGTATGGGGGGGGTGTGAATAGGGTGTAGAATACAGTATTGTATTGGAGGGGGGGTGTGAATAGGGTGTAGAATACAGTATTGTATTGGGGGGGGGGGGGGTGAATAGGGTGTAGAATACAGTATTGTATTGGGGGGGGGGGGGTGTGAATAGGGTGTAGAATACAGTATTGTATTGGGGGGGGGGGGTGAATAGGGTGTAGAATACAGTATTGTATTGGGGGGGGGGGGTGTGTGAATAGGGTGTAGAATACAGTATTGTATTGGGGGGGGGGGTGAATACGGTGTAGAATACAGTATTGTATTGGGGGGGGGGGGGTGAATAGGGTGTAGAATACAGTATTGTATTGGGGGGGGGGGTGAATAGGGAAACAAACCTTGTTCACTTCATTCTTTGACTAGAGTGTGAGAGGGGGTGAGGGAAAGAAAAGGACAAACCATATTAAAACAGATGACAGTGAGACACAAATATGATGGTAATTTCCTAGTTTACATAGAAGAGATGGGTAACTGTTTATTAACAGATCCCTAGTATACTAGGGTTCAATATAACTTTAGGAGTGCACTACATGGCCAGAAGAACAGTGCCTTCGGAAAGTATTCAGACCCCTTGACTTTTCTACATTTTATTACGTTAGAGCCTTACTCTAAAAGGGATTAAATTGTTGTTTTCCCTCATCAATCTACACACAATACTGTATAATGACACATTTAAAAAAATTATACATTTTTGCAAATGTATAAAATAACATTAATTGAAATATCACATTTTCATAAGTATTCAGACCCTTTACTCAGTACTTTGTTGAAGCACCTTTGGCAGTGACTACAGCCGGAAGTCTTCTTGGGTATGGCGCTAAAAGCTTGGCACACCTCTATTGGTTCGGCTATGAAAAGCCAACTGACATTTACTCCTGAGGTGCTGACCTGTTGCACCCTCGACAACTACTGTGATTATTATTATTTGACCATGCTGGTCATTTATGAACATTTGAACATCTTGGCCATGTTCTGTTATAATCTCCACCCGGCACAGCCAGAAGAGGACTGGCCACCCCACATCGCCTGGTTCCGCTCTAGGTTTCTTCCTAGGTTTTGGCCTTTCTAGGGAGTTTTTCTTAGCCACTGTGCTTCTACACCTGCATTGCTTGCTGTTTGGGGTTTTAGGCTGGGTTTCTGTACAGCACTTTGAGATATAAGCTGATGTAAGAAGGGCTATATAAATACATTTGAATATATTTATTCAGCGAGTTTCTCCCATTCTTCTCTGCAGATCCTCTCAATGTCAGGTTGGATGGGGAGCGTCGCTGCACCGCCATTTCCAGGGCTTTCCAGAGATGTTCGATCGGGTTCAAGTCCGGGCTCTGGCTGGGCCCCTCAAGGACATTCAGAAACTTGTCCCGAAGCCACTCCTGCGTTGTCTTGGCTGTGTACTTAGGGTCGTCAACCTTCACCCCAGTCTGAGGTCCTGAGCGCTATGGAGCAGGTTTTCATCAAGGCTCTCTCTCTACATTGTGCCATTCATCTTTCCATCAATCCTGACTAGTCTCCCAGTCCCTACCGCTGAAAAACATCCCACAGCATGATGCCACCACCATGCTTTACCGTAGGGATGGTGTCAGGTTTCCTCAAGATGTGACGCTTGTCATTCAGAACAAAGAGTACAATCTTGGTTTCATCAGACCAGAGAATCTTGTTTCTCATGGTGTGAGGCCTTTAGGTGCCTTTTGGCAAACACCAAGTGGGCTGTCATGTGCCTTTTACTGAGGAGTGGCTTCCGTCTGGCCACTCTACCATAAAGGCCTGATTGGTAGAGTGCTGCAAAGATGGTTGTCCTTCTGGAAGGTTCTCCAATCTCCACAGAGGAACTCTGGAGCTCTGTCAGTGACCATCGGGTTCTTGGTCACCTCCCTGACCAAGGCCCTTCTCCCCCGATTGCTCAGTTTGGCAGGGAAGCCAGCTCTAAGAAGAGTCTTGGTGGTTCCAAACTTCTTCCATTTAAGAATGATGGAGGCCACTGTGTTTTTGGGGACCTTCAATGCTGCAGAATCCTTTGTACCCTTCCCCAAATCTGTGCCTCGACAAAATCCTGTCTCGGAGCTCTACGGACAATTCCTTCGACGTCATGGATTGGTTTTAGCTCTGACATGCACTGTGAACTGTGTGACCTTATATAGACAGGTGTGTGCCTTTCCAAATCATGTCCAATCAATTGAATTTACCACAGGTGGACTCTAATCAAGTTGTAGAAACAACTCAAGGATGATCAATGGAAACAGGATGCACCTGAGCTCAATTTCAAGTATCATAACAAAGGGTCTGAATAATTATGGGAGGTATTTCTGTTATTTTTATAAATACATTTGCAAAAATGTACACTTTTTCACTTCGTCATCATGGGGTATTGCGTGTCGACTGATTATGACATTTTTTTATTTAATTGATTTTAGAAAAAGGCTGTAACGTTACAAAATGTGGAAAAAGTCAAGGGGTCTGAATACTTAATCAGGGGAGCGTCGCTGCTCAGCTATTTTCAGGTTTCTCCAGAGATGTTCGATAGGGTTCAAGTCCGGGCTCTGGCTGGGCCCCTCAAGGACATTCAGAAACTTGTCCCGAAGCCATGCACTGTATGTGGACACCCCTTCAACGGACGAATCTGGGTTTGGCGGATACCAGGAGAACGCTTCCTATCCCTATGCATAGTGTCAACTGTAAAGTTTGGTGGAGGAGGAATAAGGGTCTGGGGCAGTTTTTCATGGTTCGGGCCCCTTAGTTCCAGTGAAGGGAAATCTTAACGCTACAGCATACAATGACATTCTAGATGATTCTGTGCTTCCAACTTTGTGGAAACAGTTTGGGGAAGGCCCTTTCCTGTTTCAGCATGACAATGCCCCCATGCACAAAGCTAGGTCCATACGAAAAGGTTTGTCTAGATCGAAGTGTAAGAAATTGACTGGCCTGCAAAGAGCCCTGACCTCAACCCCATCGAACACCTTTGGGATGAATTGGAGCGCTGACTGCGAGCCAGACCTTATCGTCCAACATCAGTGCCCGACTTCACTAATGCTCTTGTGGCTGAATGGAAGCAAGTCCCAGCAGCAATGTTCCAACATCCTAGTGGAAATCCTTCCCAGAAGAGTGGAGGCTGTTTTAGAAGCAAAGGGGGACCTACCTACTCCATATTAATGCCCATTGGTTTTGCAATGAGATGTTCGACGAGCATCTCTTTTGGCCATGTAGTGCATTCTCAGTCACAATGCATGCGGTCCCCCTGACACAATCTAGACTCATGGCTCAGTTAACTGAGAAAACTAAATATTGTTTTGCTCAAACGGTCAGGTTCCAAATGAGAACGATTCAGCTAGCGGGAAGGGAACTGTATCCTGAACAGGATTCTGGGAAATGGCTGAGTCACTGGCCAATCACTCAGCAGTTATAGAACAGCAGTAGGCCACGCACTCTAACTAATGATAAACTCCCTGGCTTGTGTCCCAAATGACAACCTATACCCTATAAAGTGCACCACTACTGACCAGGGCTCATAAGGCTCTGGTCAATAGTAGTGCACTATATAGGGACAAGGGTGCCATTTGGAACGCATATCTGTGTTGTGTGTAGCACACTCATTCACTTCCTCGCTTCCTAGGACGGTGGCTGTGCATTTGGAAACGGTCATTAGGTTCCCGTCTATGTACTGTATACGGTGATTTGGCTCCATACTGTGAACAGGTACTTCTGTCTATTCTGCATTATACTTTACCCTCTAGATCTCAAGTGCTGTGCTTAGGCCTGTACATTCCTACTCATCCTCAATGTCACACTTGCTCACACACTCAACTAACTTCTAAATGTAAATCACAGTATTGTGGCGATAAAAAACCACCCACCTTTTTGCTGATGTTGTCCTCCTTCAGAGGACAGAAGTAACAGAGAGTTTTAGTCTCACGCAAAAGTACATGACCGGTCACACACACACACAACACACACACACACACACACACATTCCCAAAGGCAAACAAATTCACACACACGCACATGAACTCATGAACTCAAATTTATAGAAAAAGATGAACGCTTGTGTGAAGGCTGGTTAAAGGATATAGGAGACAGGAGGAGACAGGAGGAGACAGTAGGAGACAGTAGCAGGGAGGATATAAGAGACAGGAAGAGACAGGATACAGGAGACAGGAAGAGACAGCGGGAGACAGAAGAAGACGGGAGGAGACAGGAGATAGGAGACAGGAAGAGAGAGGGTATAGGAGACAGGAAGAGACAGGATACAGGAGACAGGAAGAGACAGCGGGAGACGGAAGAAGACGGGAGGAGACAGGAGATAGGAGACAGGAAGAGAGAGGGTATAGGAGACAGGAAAAGAGAGGGTATAGGAGAAAGGAGGACACAGGATATAGGAGACAGGATATATGAGACAAGAGGAGATAGGAGGAGACAGGATATAGGAGACAGTAGGAGACAGGGTACAGGAGACAGACAGCGACGATAGGAAACAATAGGAAACAGTAGGAGACAGGATATAGGAGACAGGATATAGGGGACAGTAGGACACAGGATATAGGAGACAGGATATAGGAGACAGGATGACTGTATTGAACTAGACAGTAGGAAACAATAGGAAACAGTAGGAGACAGGATATAGGGGACAGTAGGACACAGGATATAGGAGACAGGATATAGGAGACAGGATGACTGTATTGAACTAGAGGATGAGAGGAGTGAAGAGGGAGGGATGACTGTATTGAACTAGAGGATGAGAGGAGTGTAGAGGGGATGAGGAGGGAGGTTGAACTTAAAGCTCAGATAAACCAACCTGCTTCTCCTTGTCTTTCTTCTCAGCCTATAGAAGCCAGGGAGACATACAAGTGGAATGAGTTATGCTTCGAACACACAGACACACACACACCGTCCATATGCCACTACTGTACTGTACCTCATCGTATGTAACTCAGACAATGTCATTGTGAGGCATCTGTCATCAGGAGAGCTAACAGAATCGTGTTGCTCTCTGTCACACACACACACACACACACACACACACACACACACACACACACACACACACACACCAGAGGGACACACCTTTTCCTTCTTCTTGTCAAGCTTTAGGAAAAATAAAACAAATGAGGTAAACATGATGACTAGAGATGATAGAACAACATAACTACTAAATCAAATCAAGGAGAGTGAGATGGGAGAGGTTGGATGGGAGTGAGACGGGAGAGGTTGGAGGGGAGTGAGACGGGAGAGGTTGAAGAGGAGTGAGACGGGAGAGGTTGAAGAGGAGTGAGACGGGAGAGGTTGGAGGGGAGTGAGATGGGAGAGGTTGGAGGGGAGTGAGACGGGAGAGGTTGGAGGGGAGTGAGACGGGAGAGGTGGGAGGGGAGTGAGATGGGAGAGGTTGGAAGGGAGTGAGATGGGAGAGGTTGGAGGGGAGTGAGATGGGAGAGGTTGAAGAGGAGTGAGACGGGAGAGGTTGAAGAGGAATGAGACGGGAGAGGTTGGAGGGGAGAGGTTGGAGGGGAGTGAGAAGGGAGAGCTTGGAGGGAAGTGAGATGGGAGAGGTTGGAGGGGAGTGAGACGGGAGAGGTGGGAGGGGAGTGAGATGGGAGAGGTTGAAGAAGAGTGAGATGGGAGAGGTTGGAGGGGAGTGAGATGGGAGAGGTTGGAGGGGAGTGAGATGGGAGAGGTTGAAGAGGAGTGAGACGGGAGAAGTTGGAGGGGAGTGAGATGGGAGAGGTTGGAGGGGAGAGGTTGGAGGGGAGTGAGACGGGAGAGGTTGGAGGGGAGTGAGATGGGAGAGGTTGGAGGGGAGAGAGATGAGAGAGGTTGGAGGGGAGAGAGATGAGAGAGTTTGGAGGGGAGAGAGACGGGAGAGGTTGGAGGGGAGTGAGACGGGAGATGTTGGAGGGGAGTGAGATGGGAGAGGTTGGAGGGGAGTGCGATGGGAGAGGTTGGAGGGGAGTGAGAAGGGAGAGGTTGGAGGGGAGTGAGAAGGGAGAGGTTGGAGGGGAGTGAGACGGGAGAGGTTGGAGGGGAGTGAGACGGGAGAGGTTGGAGGGGAGTGAGAAGGGAGAGGTTGGAGGGGAGTGAGACGGGAGAGATTGAAGGGGAGTGAGACGGGAGAGGTTGGAGGGGAGTGAGACGGGAGAGGTTGGAGGGGAGTGAGACGGGAGAGGTTGAAGGGGAGTGAGACGGGAGAGGTTGGAGGGGAGTGAGACGGGAGAGGTTGGAGGGGAGTGAGACGGGAGAGGTTGGAGGGGAGTGAGATGGGAGAGGTTGAAGGGGAGTGAGACGGGAGAGGTTGGAGGGGAATGAGACAGGAGAGGTTGAAGAGGAGTGAGATGGGACAGGTTGGAGGGGAGTGAGACAGGAGAGGTTGAAGGGGAGTGAGACAGGAGAGGTTGGATGGGAGTGAGACAGGAGAGGTTGGAGGGGAGTGAGGATGTGAGAGGTTGGAGGGGAGTGAGACGGGAGAGGTTGGAGGGGAGTGAGACGGGAGAGGTTGGAGGGGAGTGAGGATGTGAGAGGTTGGAGGGGAGTGAGACGGGAGAGGTTGGAGGGGAGTGAGGATGTGAGAGGTTGGAGGGGAGTGAGACGGGAGAGGTTGGAGGGGAGTGAGATGGGAGAGGTTGGAGGGGAGTGAGACGGGAGAGGTTGGAGGGGATTGAGACGGGAGAGGTTGGAGGGGAGTGAGACGGGAGAGGTTGGAGGGGAGTGAGACAGGAGAGGTTGGAGGGGAGTGAGACAGGAGAGGTTGAAGGGGAGTGAGGATGTGATACAAGCTCAATGTTTCCTGACAAACACACGCACTTGATCTTAGAGCCAACCATATCACAACATGAATGGACAGAGGAGTGATATACATAAATAATCTCAACACAACCTTGTCTTTCTCACTGTCCACATCACCGTCATCACCCTACAGGAGGCCAAGGGAGACAACCACATTCAAGAATAGGCACAACCTACATATAACCTACACACAACCTATACCATAACCTGAACAACTTCAGCAAGACTGAAAATGCAGCTCCAATACACTTAAATTCTAATATTGTAGATTTTAAAATGCAAATCTACAACATCATCTTCAAACTGGTTGGTTATACACCAATGAGGAGATGGATATGTCAGCTGAGACTAGTACAAATACACTGAAACAACACACCACATACACAGTCTATATTGGACACTGGAAGTTGTTTGATACCGCCACTGCCTTGAGAACCATTGTCCTTTTTGTCCCTAGTCAACAAACCTTTCTTTGCTCCTTATCCTTGTTGTCAATCTGAAGAGGAGAAGACGAGAGCGAGAGAGAAAGAGAGAGAGATACTGTCCTCAGATGCTTAAAGTGCCAGCCCCCTCCCAGACCCATAAGCACACACACTCTTTCTCTCTCACACACACACAAAGTACCAAGGAGTAGGGCAGAGGAACACATAACACACCCAGGGCAGGTTGGGAGTAACCATTTACAAACAGACCTATCTAGCATCAACCAAACAGTAATTGACAAACTATTAATTTGTTTGAGCCTCAAGTAGTCAGTCTATGGCCATTACCTTTTCAACCTCTCAGAGCAGGTATGATAATGGTAGATATGTTGAATGTTAGATATCTAACATTATCACACAAGCATCCAGCTATCCCCTTCTGTTAGCATTGCTGCTATGATGCTATCCCTCCCTGTTCTCTCCAATGCTAATATCTACCATTATCCCACTAGCATCCAGCTATCCCTCACTGTTATCTCCAATGTTAATATCTACCATTATCCCACTAGCATCCAGCTATCCCTCCCTGTTATCTCCAATGCTAATATCTACTATTATGCCACCAGCATCCAGCTATCCCTCACTGTTATCTCCAATGCTTATATCTACCTTTATCCCACTAGCATCTAGCTATCCCTCACTGTTATCTCCAATGCTAATATCTTTCATTATCCCACTAGCATCCAGCTATCCCTCACTGTTATCTCCAATGCTAATATCTTTCATTATCCCACTAGCATCCAGCTATCCCTCACTGTTATCTCCAATGCTAATATCTACCATTATCCCACTAGCATCCAGCTATCTCTCCCTTTTATCTCCAATGCTAATATCTTTCATTATCCCACTAGCATCCAGCTAGCCCTCATTGTTATCTCCAATGCTAATATCTACCATTATCCCACTAGCATCCAGCTATCTCTCCCTTTTATCTCCAATGCTAATATCTTCCATTATCCCACTAGCATCCAGCTATCCACACTGTTAACTCCAATGCTTATATCTACCATTATCCCACTAGCATCCAGCTATCCCTCCCTGTTATCTCCAATGCTAATATCTTCCATTATCCAACCATTTTTCTTTCCCTTTTCTTTAATCTGAATAAAGTTTTTAGAAGTTGGAATCGTCCCCCAGCGTGGAGATAAGAGCAACCCATTTTACCAGCCCACCTCCCATGTGGAGAGACATAACACATTCAATTATCTGCTGGCTCCCTGCTAGTCACTAGTCTATTAACGTCTCACTCTAGAGGAGGAAGGGAAGACGTCATGCTGAGGAGATGTTGTAAATCTCTTAAATGGCGTTGTGGAGCTAAGTGAGGCTGTGAGAAGCTGTGAGAGTAGCTTTACTAGGCCATTCGACTGCTGCCACTAACGACTACCACAAGACTACGAGCAACATTTTGAATGTTTACATGGAGACAGAGGGGATTTAAAGGGATCGGTATACACAGCCATCTTTCCCCTAGAACCCCCTCACCTCTGAGCCAGCGTCCGAGTCCGAGCAACCAGACTGAGACAAGAAAAAGGAGGGCGAGACAAAGAGGTGAAAAAGACCTTACCCCCATGACCCATAAGGAGATGTTGATTTCCTGCCTTAAACCAACAAAGTCATTTTCTTCTGTATGTAAAGTGTTTACAACAGCAATGTGAGTATGAGGTCAAGTCTAGGTTATATTGTAGGTTGCTCAGGATAATTTTATACATACAGTATGTAGATACATATACACCTTAACCCCATTGATACCAACTAGACAACTGTCAGTTTAACTCTGGTATCAGTGACCAAGTTATACAACACTATTAGATCAAGCAGTCCAGTCAAGTCCTGTATCTCCTCTTACCTCCGACTAGCAGCCAAATGAAAATCCCAGAAAATAATGGGAAAAAAAGAAGAAGGTTTAATATGTATCAGTAGGGGAGGGGATTGTTGACAATGATGTAGTGGTAAATAAAATAGGTGGGTAAACTCTGATCGCGAAAAAAAATAAAAATGATGCTCCCTACGCTTTCCATGCATTTTTAAACAAAAGGTGGGTAAACTGTTGGGCAAAACAAACACTTTGCTCTATACAAACTACAGGCTAACGCTAACACTGAACTCTATACAAACTACATGCTAACGCTAACACTGAGCTCTTTACAAACTACCGCCTAACGCTAACACTGAGCTCTATACAAACTACATGCTAACGCTAACACTGAGCTCTATACAAACGACATGCTAACGCTAACACTGAGCTCTATACAAACTACAGGCTAACGCTAACACTGAGCTCTATACAAACTACATGCTAACGCTAACACTAAGCTCTATACAAACTACAGGCTAACGCTAACATTGAACACTGAGCTCTATACAAACTACATGCTAACGCTAACACTGAGCTCTATACAAACTACATGCTAACGCTAACACTGAGCTCTATACAAACTACAGGCTAACGCTAACACTGAGCTCTATACAAACTACATGCTAACGCTAACACTAAGCTCTATACAAACTACAGGCTAACGCTAACACTGAACACTGAGCTCTATACAAACTACAGGCTAAAGCTAACACTGAACCCTGAGCTCTATACAAACTACAGGCTAACGCTAACACTGACCTCTGTACAAACGACAGGCTAACACTGAG
>NC_048575.1:78106585-78124085 GCF_013265735.2 Oncorhynchus mykiss | reverse complement strand
CACTGGGTTTCACCCTGCAGACTGATACAACACACAAACTCTATCACAAGTTCAGTGTTTTAAAGTCAACAATAACCATCTGAACATGGCGATAATGGTTTTCAGGTGTTTTGAAGTGTCCATAATTATATCTCTCTACCTCTTATTCTCTGTATTAAAGTTGTGTTTGTTGTTAAGGAGGTTGACTCTGTATTAATTATGTTGCTTGCTAATTTGATTGAATTAAATTCCATTGACATTTATCTATTCATCTCAGCGAGAGAGTTTGTGTGTGTGTGTGTGTGTTTGTGCACATGGTGTGTGTGCGTATGTGTGTGTGTGTTTGTGTGTTACCTTGGCGAATCGCCTGTTGTAGTGGGCCTGCACCTTGGGGTCAGGACAGTCTAGTTTCTTGATGATCTCAAAGCTCTGGTTGAGCTGTGTGAAGATGTCCACTACTGAACTGGAGAACAGAGCATGCTCCGATGTCTGCTGGAACTATAGTAGGGAGGAGAGAGCGATAGAGATAGAGGGAGAGAGAGAGAGCCACAGAGAGAGAGAGAGAGAGCGAGAGGTCAGAGGTCATGGTACAAAGGTCAGATAGGTAGAATTAGTCTGTGCCCCGAATGTCCACCATTTTCCTGACGTGTGTACTTGCACACTCCCCAAAATGAATTTTAAAGTATAGGATTGGTGTAAGTATTGGCTGGAGGGAGTTTCCGCCATTGTTAAACCCATGCGAGAAAGAGTGCACGTGACTGGTGAGATGTGGAGGTCCCTCACCCCTTCCCTCTTGTCCCTCTCTAGAGCTCCATTCATAAACTCCATGGACACATCCTCGTTCTCACCCAGCCACTGAAGGACAAACTGCAGAAACCACCTGGAGAGAGAGGAAAGAAGAGGGAGAAAGAGAAGGAGGAGGAGGGAGGGACAGTGGGAAAGAAAACGAGAAAGAGACAGACAGAAAGGGAGCCAGACAGTCAAAAAGGGAGACAGTCAAAAAGGGAGACAGACAGGAAGGGAGACAGACAGGAAGGGAGACAGACAGAAAGGGAGACAGACAGAAAAGGAGAGTCAGAAAGGGAGACAGTCAGAAAGGGAGACAGACAGAAAGGGAGACAGTCAGAAAGGGAGACAGACAGAAAGGGAGACAGACAGAAAGGGAGACAGACAGAAAGGGAGACAGACAGACAGACAGACAGACAGGGAGCCAGACAGTCAAAACGGGAGACAGTCAAAAAGGGAGACAGACAGGAAGGGAGACAGACAGGAAGGGAGACAGACAGAAAGGGAGACAGACAGAAAGGGAGACAGACAGAAAGGGAGAGTCAGAAAGGGAGACAGTCAGAAAGGGAGACAGACAGAAAGGGAGACAGTCAGAAAGGGAGACAGACAGAAAGGGAGACAGACAGACAGACAGGGAGACGGACAGAAAGGGAGACAGTCAGAGAGGGAGACAGTCAGTGAGGGAGACAGTCAGTGAGGGAGACAGTCAGTGAGGGAGACAGACAGAAAGGGAGACAGACAGAAAGGGAGACAGACAGAAGGGGAGACAGTCAGAGAGGGAGACAGTCAGAGAGGGAGACAGACAGAAAGGGAGACATACAGAAAGGGAGACAGACAGAAAGGGAGACAGACAGAAAGGGAGACGGTCAGATAGGGAAACAGTCAGTGAGGGAGACAGACGGAAAGGGAGACAGACAGAAAGTGAGACAGACAGAAAGGGAGACAGTCAGAAAGGGAGACAGTCAGAAAGGGAGACAGTCAGAAAGGGAGACAGACAGAAAGGGAGACAGTTACAGCCCAATTACAGGAAGAGAGAATTGGAAAAGACGTAGTGTGAATGTGTGAAAGAAGCAGTATGAAACAAAGTGTTAGAGAACAAGTGGCTGTCAGAGAGAAAGAGTGATTTGATGAATTCATGAGCAAGAGGATACAGTGTGGGCGGGGGTGGGGGTCCCTACTCACGCAGAATACTCTGGTACAGTGTCTTGGAAGGCAGGCAGGTCGATCACATACTCGTTGTAAAGCCACTTGACCTTGAAGTGAAGATTCATGTAGTCAGCACTCTTACACAGACGATGTTTCTCGTGCTCTGGGGATAGAAAACACACACAGTTAGTTAGCTTCTGTCTGTCTTAACTCCCATTCAAGAGGACCACAATGGAAATAAGTCCCAGACTTTATTGTGTGTTATCCTCCATGATTTAACAATGGAAATAAGTCCCAGACTTTATTGTGTGTTATCCTACATGATTTTATTCATGTGCATGTATGACTTTTAAGTTTTATGTGTGCTTGTTTTTTTAAATGGTCGAATGAATAAACTAAACTAAACATGGGTTCACCCAAACGACAGCTACAGTTACATGAACAGTATATTCCACACAAGTGTCCCTGTTCTGATATACTGTTAGGCTCCAAACAAGCCACAACTCAAATAATAATTGCTGTCATGTTGAATTTGTGAAAATAATTGTTAGTGTTATTGTATGAATTAATTGATGAAGCCATCTCCCTAGGAGGGCTGGGAATTGTCACCCCTCTAACCACCAGGCTACCCTGCTGCTCCCCTCTAACCACTAGGCTACCCTGCTGCTCGCCTCTAACCACTAGGCTACCCTGCTGCTCCCCTCTAACCACTAGGCTACCCTGCTGCTCCCCTCTAACCACTAGGCTACCCTGCTGCTCCCCTCTAACCACTAGGCTACCCTGCTGCTCCCCTCTAACCACTAGGCTACCTGACTCCTCTAACCACTAGGCTACCTGCCTCCTCTAACCACTAGGCTACCTGCCTCCTCTAACCACTAGGCTACCTGCCTCCTCTAACCACTAGGCTACCTGCCTCCTCTAACCACTAGGCTACCTGCCTCCTCTAACCACTAGGCTACCTGCCGCTCCGTCTTATGAAGACTGAGCTGAATTCAATGTAAAAGGCTTTGTAAGTAAAAAGCTCCGTTGACATTCCCGAGAGACACGCTTGTTTTTTGTGAGAAATCTTTGAAAAACAAAAGGAATTTCGCGTTAATATGAAAAGTGTATAGTAAAATATGAAAATACTACATCATGTCTCAAAAAATCGATATCTATTCTACCTTAATATTGTTTTATGTCCTGCGGGATTCGAGAAGAAAGATCACAAATTCAACGATCCAGCCTAGCTGATGCAATGCTATTTTCCATATTTTTGACCACATTTTTCTGGCCATCCTACACGGGTAAAAACTCCAATAGCCTTTAAACGGATAATGATACAGACATGAGGTTTGGACCTTTGGTTTTAGCCATTGGTCAAGATATGTGTTTTTGAATCGACACGCTAGGTGCTGATACGACGTGCAATTGAGATTCTCACAAATTCTATATGTACTGCGATTCGATACTGCGATTGCATTGTAATTTCATGGTCCAGACATCTTGCTCACTATACTGTCTCCTGCAAAGAGACAAGAGAGATCATGATACCATTTGTTTTGATCAGTAACGAATATAAAAGTTGGTTATCGCTATTTAAAAAGAAGATGGACAACAAGCCATAGGAAGAAACTTTCTGGCGAAGGTACAGCTGATTTGCGCCAACTAACGCTACCTAGCGAAAACACATCGATACTTGGAGTCTAAATATTAATATAATATCGTCCAAAATAATTTCAGAATATACTATACATGTTTTCCCCTGTCACTACTCTTTAGAGAAGACAGTAGACTATATTGTGTTGTCGTCCCGTGTGGCATAGTTGGTAGAGCACGGCTCAGTTGGTAGAGCACGGCTCAGTTGGTAGGGCACGGCTCAGCTGGTAGGGCACGGCTCAGCTGGTAGAGCACGGCTCAGTTGGTAGAGCACGGCTCAGCTGGTAGGGCACGGCTCAGTTGGTAGAGCACGGCTCAGCTGGTAGGGCACGGCTCAGTTGGTAGAGCACGGCTCAGCTGGTAGGGCACGGCTCAGTTGGTAGAGCACGGCTCAGCTGGTAGGGCACGGCTCAGTTGGTAGAGCACGGCTCAGTTGGTAGGGCACGGCTCAGTTGGTAGAGCACGGCTCAGCTGGTAGGGCACGGCTCAGTTGGTAGAGCACGGCTCAGCTGGTAGGGCACGGCTCAGTTGGTAGAGCACGGCTCAGCTGGTAGGGCACGGCTCAGTTGGTAGAGCACGGCTCAGCTGGTAGGGCACGGCTCAGTTGGTAGAGCACGGCTCAGCTGGTAGGGCATGTTTACTAGTGCTAAGCTCAAAGAGTTGGTCCCTGTGACTGATCTTTCTCCTGCTCTAAGACTGGACTGTCAACCCCCCGTGGTCAACACAGCACACACCATTAAACTGGTCTTCTCTGTACACCCGTCCGACATTACTGAACACACTTTTCTCTGTGTGAAGGCCAGGGTGTGTGTTGCTTGGACACATCTTTACTTTTACTGTGTGTGACTGAGGGGATTTTGGACCTCCTGGGCTGCCATCCATACCAAGGCCACATGATCCATCAGTATTGCTGTCTGCTGTGTTGTGGCGTGATGCTTGACGGTTCAGTGCATGGGAGCTCAGTGTTCAAAAAGACAAACAGAGCACAGCCAACACACACACACACACACACACACACACACACACACACACACACACACACACACACACACACACACACACACACACACACACACACACACACCCCTCACATCAAGATGAACACACAAGCATGTGTACACACACACACACACACGTCTTACCAGCGTAAAAGTCTAGTCTGCGGATTCGGATTGTTTCAGGCGCTGAGATGGCAACACAAATGAGAAACAAACAAAAAATGAGGAAGAAAGAGAGACAGAGCCAAAGATGGAAACGAGAGAGAAAGACAAACAAAGAGAGAGTGAGAGAGAGGAGGGGGGAGGAGAGAGAGTGAGAGGCAGCAGAAAATAGAAGGATAAAAAGTTATGGCAGGCAGGCAGGAGGAAGGCAGGAGGAAGGCAGGAGGAAGGCAGGCAGGAGGAAGGCAGGGAGTGATAATGGTAGGAAGAGAGAGATGAGGAGATAGAGAGCGTGACAGAACAGAAGGCAATGATAGAAGATAATGAGACTCCTGAACAAGAGAACAGCCCTCTGGAGTCATCATCGAGCATATGTAGCGTGTCAGTCCCGTAACATTTTAGTAATTTAACAGACACTCTTATCCAGAGCAACTTACAGGAGCAATTAGGTTTAAGTGCCTTGCTCAAGGGCACAGGTAGATTTTCCACCTAGTCGACTGGTGGATTCAAACCAGTGACCTTTGAGTTACTGGCCCAACACTATTAACGACTAGGCTACCTGTCGCTTCTCTCTCTTTCTATTTCTGCTTCGTACAGAGGCCAAGTCATCGTAATGATTAGTCTGCGTTAATATAATAATTATCATAATAATATATGTCCACTGAGCTACAGAGGACTCTGAACTTGGTCAAGTAAAATATGAATTAAAAAAAGAAGAACTAAACATCATTCGGATGCTAAGCCCAGGATTTATTCTACAGCGTTGATTCAAAATAAATTGTTTCCCCTATAAATGGCTTTTTGGTAAATAGAAATGAATGGAGCCAATACTAGCCACCATGCTTCTACACCTGCATTGCTTGCTGTTTGGGGTTTTAGGCTGGGTTTCTGTACAGCACTTTGAGATATCAGCTGATGTAAGAAGGGCTATATAAATAAATGTGATTTGATTTGATACTACAGAACCAATACTACAGTCTGGTTACAATACCAATACTACAGTCTGGTTACAACTAAAGACAAGCTAATGTTAGCATGAGACATGGTTCAATTTATATGAGAAACAACAGTTCTACCATGCTGTCTAACTAAGGACAAGCTAATGTTAGCATGGGACATGGTTCTATTTATATGAGAAACAACAGTTCTACCATGCTAGCTAACTAAGGACAAGTTAATATTAGCATGGGACATAGTTCTATTTATATGAGAAACAACAGTTCTACCATGCTAGCTAACTAAGGACAAGCTAATATTAGCATGGGACATGGTTCTATTTATATGAGAAACAACAGTTCTACCATGCTAGCTAACTAAGGACAAGTTAATATTAGCATGGGACATAGTTCTATTTATATGAGAAACAACAGTTCTACCATGCTAGCCAACTAAGGACAAGCTAATGTTAGCATGGGACATAGTTCTATTTATATGAGAAACAACAGTTCTACCATGCTAGCTAACTAAGGACAAGCTAATATTAGCATGGGACATAGTTCTATTTATATGAGAAACAACAGTTCTACCATGCTAGCTAACTAAGGACAAGTTAATATTAGCATGGGACATAGTTCTATTTATATGAGAAACAACAGTTCTACCATGCTAGCCAACTAAGGACAAGCTAATGTTAGCATGGGACATAGTTCTATTTATATGAGAAACAACAGTTCTACCATGCTAGCCAACTAAGGACAAGCTAATGTTAGCATGGGACAAGGTTCTATTTATATGAGAAACAACAGTTTTACCATGCTGGCTAACTAAGGACAAGCTAGATAATAAACTAGATAATCTACTACCGTTGACCTATAACCTCACCATTGTTCCAGTGGTAGTGGTCGATGTTATCAAAAACTGAGAGAGGGATGACAGAAGATGATGAAGAGGAGAGAAAGAAATGGAGGAGTGAAAATGAGGAATGAGACAGAGATGACCAGCTAGAATGTGTATGTGAAAACATGCACACATACACACACACACACACACACACACACACACACACACACACACACACACACACACACACACACACACACACACACACACACACACACACACACACACACACAGATGGTCTTACCTTCTAGGGCGTACTTCATGTCCTGAGCGAACAGCGTCCACATGACTTCAGCACTGACCTTCCCCACGTTGAGCTCCTGAGGAAACCTGGGAACACAGGGGTCAGAGGTCAGCGATTAGGGTCACAGACCAGTTAGAGATGCTTAATAAACCACTTTTGATGAGTTCGATACCATTCCATTTATTCTGTTCCAGCCATTACTATGAGACCCTCTCCCCAATTAAGGCGCCACCAGCCGCCTGTGTTATATACATATTACTATGAGACCCTCTCCCCAATTAAGGCGCCACCAGCCGCCTGTGTTATATACATATTACTATGAGACCCTCTCCCCAATTAAGGCGCCACCAGCCGCCTGTGTTATATACATATATATATATATATGTGTGTGTGTGTGTGTGTGTGTGTGTGTGTGTGTGTGTGTGTGTGTGTGTGTGTGAGTGTGTGTGTGTGTGTGTGTGTGTGTGTGTGTGTGTGTGTGTGTGTGTGTGTACTGACTGGTTAATGATGGGTGTGTGTGTGTGTGTGTGTGTGTGTGTGTGTGTGTGTGTGTGTGTGTGTGTGTGTGTGTGTGTGTGTGTGTGTGTGTGTGTGTGTGTGTACTGACTGGTTAATGATGGGTGTGTAGGCGTTCTTATCTTCTTCTATGATGGAGACGATGAGGGTGATGAGTTTCGGCCAGAAGTCCAAATTGTGGATAGTAGGCCCTGTCTCCTCTGGCTCCTTCTTCACTTCCTCCTCTTCCTCTTCCTCTTCTTCTTCCTCCTCCTCCTCTTCTTCCTCAGCCTCCTCATCTCCCTCCTCCCCTTCTTCTCCCTGTTTCTTCTCCTTCTTCTTCTTCTTCTTCTCCTTCTTCTTCTTCTCTGGCTTGGGCTGTGGGAGAGAGAAGCAAAAGCCAAGAGTTTGTAAACATTCCTATGAAAGTTATTCAGACAACAGTGGTCAAAACGTGTTAACGCTTTTTCAGGTTGTAGTGTCGCAGGTCTGAACAAAAACAATTATACAATTTATTGAAGAAGAAGAAGCAGAATAATAAGAATAATTATACTCACAGGCTCGACGGCAGGCTGGAACTGTCTCATGTAGAGCTCTATACAGTTGTTGAAGATGTACTCATAGGTGGAGTTTCCACAGGCCTTCACACAGTCTCTCACAACATGGGCTGCCCTGGGGGGGCTCTGAAGTTCCAACACCTGGCCACACGGGGAAGGCAGAGAGGCAGAGAGACAGACAGTCAGACAGGCCGTCAGACAGAGGGAGAGACAGACAGAGAGAGAGACAGAGAGACAGATTCAGTCAGACTGAGAGACAGACAGACCCACGAGGGAGACTGAGACAGAGAGACAGATTCAGTCAGACTGAGAGACAGACAGACCCACGAGGGAGACTGAGACAGAGAGACAAACTCAGTCAGACAGAGAGGGAAAGACAGACGGACACAGTCAGACAGAGAAACAGACCCAAAGGGAGACAGACAGGCAGTCAGACAGAGAAACAGACCCAAAGGGAGACAGACAGGCAGTCAGACAGAGAAACAGACCCACAGGGAGACAGACAGGCAGTCAGACAGAGAAACAGACCCACAGGGAGACAGACAGGCAGTCAGACAGAGAAACAGACCCACGGTGGAGACAGACAGACAGACAGTCAGACAGAGAAACAGACCCACGGTGGAGACAGACAGACAGACAGACAGTCAGACAGAGAGACAGACCCACGGTGGAGACAAACAGACAGACAGTCAGACAGAGAGACAGACCCAGTCAGACAGAGACAGACCCAGTCAGACAGAGAGACAGACCCAGTCAGACAGAGAGACAGACCCAGTCAGGCAGAGAGACAGACCCAGTCAGGCAGAGAGACAGACCCAGTCAGACAGAGAGACAGACCCAGTCAGACAGAGAGACAGACCCAGTCAGACAGAGAGACAGACCCAGTCAGACAGAGAGACAGACCCAGTCAGACAGACCCAGTCAGACAGAGAGACAGACCCAGTCAGACAGAGAGACAGACCCAGTCAGACAGAGAGACAGACCCAGTCAGACAGAGAGACAGACCCAGTCAGACAGAGAGACAGACCCAGTCAGACAGAGAGACAGACCCAGTCAGACAGAGATATTTTCATCCCTGTCACATGAAACCGCTGGCATGTGCGGTACGCTTTTGACAGTGGTGTTTTCCTGCTAATTTCATTACTGAACGGAGATTTGCACGTGGCCTACAGCCTTGTGCTCATTACAGGCTTATAATGTGAATAAATAATAGTTGATCAACATTTTAAACTAAACGTCATGATCTGTTGCATCAGACTCATGGTTTTATAAAGCTTGTTTATGTATCCTAGGCCAACGTGTTGTTTGAATTTGGGATCTATCGTACCACAACTGTCCCAGAGTCGGTTTGGAATAGAGTATTTCTTTCTCGACAAGTTGACCAATAGAATAGGTAAATGTTTCTACTATGGGCATTGAGGGGATAGTAGATTGACATATAGGCTGTTTTTTGCTCTTCGTTTACTCGTCTTGTTTCCTGAGGAAAAGTACATGTTGGACAGGTATTCTAACATCTTTAAAGTGCACATCAGAATTCCGTAAGAAGGACGCATTGCATCTTCGAGTTGCATTACTTGTTAATATGAATTACCATAATGTAAATGTGATTTCTGTCATTCTGAGCACCGTGGGTGGACGCCCTAATCAGGCTACACACCCAATGCATGTTGGTTCGGTAAATTAAAATGCTGCTGGTCAAATGTCCAATGCTAAGTTTTTCTAACGGAAACCCTGACACACACACACACACACACACACACACAGACACAGACACAGACACAGACACACACACACACACACACACACACACACACAGAACACAGGGTAGGACTACACACACACACACACACACACACACACAGACAGACAGACAGACACAGACACAGACACACACACACACACACACACACACACACACACACACACACACACACACACACACACACACACACACAGAGAGAGAGAGATAATGTGATGGATACTGTGAATAATCTGGGTGTTAGTGTGAACAGTTATTGTCCAGCCTGACACCACATTCACAGTAATGATCTCTGATACATCCTCGTCCGTCCGTCTGTGTGTGTGTGTGTGTGTCTCTGTACCTTCATTCTGAAGAAGGTTATGCTTGTCAGCAGATCCACAGTAGACTTCAGGTCCTGCAGACGAGGCTTACTACTGGCTGGGAAGTTATTCTGATGGCGGGGAAGAGAGAAGGTGGTTAAGTTAGGGTGGAAAAACTCAAAAAATGAATGGTGCCAAAACGTCAGAAATTCCTTATGTTTCCTCAGCAGGCTGAAACATTCAGTCAACTGTCTCCAATGTACTGAAGGAAACACACCACATGCATTTACAGTAGGACTGTCTTTTTAGGATGCAACAGCCCCCATAAACTGGGCTCCCGAGTGGCACAGCGGTCTAAGGCACTGCATCTCAGCGCAGGAGCCGTCACTACAGTCCCTGGTTTGATTCCAGGCTGTATCACATCCGGCCGTGAATGGGAGTCCCATAGGGTGGCGCACAATTGGCCCAGTGTCGTCCGGGTTTGGTCGGCGTAGGCCGTCATTGTAAATAAGAATTTGTTCTTAAAACTGACTTGCCTAGTTAAATAAAGGTTAAATTAAAAAATATATATATAGGTAAAACATTCAAAGAAACAACACGTCCACTGTTCTGTGGACTGGCCAAGACTGCCAGGTCACATACTATTTGTACGTTGATACAGGAGATTTAGCCTGGCTTTGAGCTGAAGGAAATACTGTGGATACAGGAGATTTAGACTGGCTTAGAGCTGAAGGAAATACCGTGGATACAGGAGATTTAGACTGGCTTTGATCTGAAGGAAATACTGTGGATACAGGAGATTTAGACTGGCTTAGAGCTGAAGGAAATACTGTGGATACAGGAGATTTAGACTGGCTTTGATCTGAAGGAAATACTGTGGATACAGGAGATTTAGACTGGCTTTGAGCTGAAGGAAATACTGTGGATACAGGAGATTTAGACTGGCTTTGATCTGAAGGAAATACTGTGGATACAGGAGATTTAGACTGGCTTAGAGATGAAGGAAATACTGTGGATACAGGAGATTTAGACTGGCTTTGATCTGAAGGAAATACTGTGGATACAGGAGATTTAGACTGGCTTAGAGATGAAGGAAATACTGTGGATACAGGAGATTTAGACTGGCTTAGAGATGAAGGAAATACTGTGGATACAGGAGATTTAGACTGGCTTTGATCTGAAGGAAATACTGTTGATATACAGTGACTGGTTTCTTCTGTGGTTTTACTGTACAGGGTGAATGGATCAATCTAGATTGAAAGTATAGCACTAGATATACACATCATCTATACTAGACTTGGTACTAGACTTGGTAGTGAGTTGGTAGGTAGATAAGATAGTCAGGAGAGATGTAGACTTACTCTGTATGTGGAGAGGTCGATCCGAAGAGAGTTGTGCAGTTGATCCATGAGTTTAACAAAACGATCTTTCTAGTTTGGGGAAGAAGAGAGAAAGAATGCTATTTGGCTCTAAACAGAGAGTACACAGTGGCAGAATACCTGACCACTGTGACTGACCCACAATTAAGGAAAGCTTTGACTATGTACAGACTCAGTGAGCATAGCCTTGCTATTGAGAAAGGCCGCCGTAGGCAGACATGGCTCTCAAGAGAAGACTGGATATGTGCACACTGCCCACAAAATGAGCTGCATTTCCTAACCTCCTGACAAAATGTATGAACATATTAGAGACACATATTTCCCTCACAAAGAATTGAAGAAAAAAATCCAATTTGGATTAACTCCCATATCTACTGGGTGAAATACCACAGTGTGCCATCACAGCAGCAAGATTTGTGACCTGTTGCCACGAGAAAACGGCAACAAGTGAAGAACAAACACCATTGTAAATACAATCCATATTTACGTTTATTTATTTTCCCTTTTGTACTTTAACTATTTGCACATACTATGACATTTGTAATGTCTTTATTCTTTTGGAACTTCTGTGAGTGTAATGTTTACTGTTCATTTGATTGTTTATTTCACTTTTGTTTATTATCTACTTCACTTGCTTTGGCCATGTTAACATATGTTTCCCATGTCAATAAAGCCCCTAAATTGAATTGAATTGAACTTGAATTGAGAGAGCGAGAGAGATAGACAAGAGCGAGAGACAAGAGCGAGAGAGAGAGAGAAGAGAAGAGAAGAGAAGAGAAGAGAAGAGAAGAGAAGAGAAGAGAAGAGAGGAGAAGAGAGGAGAAGAGAAAGAGAGAGACAGAGAGGAGAGTGATGTAGGGAATGTTGACAGGGAGGGAGACTGTTGTCCAGACATTCTGAGTTAATGTGCTTCGGGGTGATAGAGAGTATATGTGTGCCTGGTTATTAAAGAGAGAAAGATTAAAGTATTTGAGTCAACATGTGTGTGTGTGCGTGTGTGTGTGTGTGTGCGTGTGTGTGTGTGTACCACAACAAGAAGTAGTGAATAGAGGAGAGAAAGGAGAGGAGAGGGGGGGGGGGGGGGGGGGCTTAATCTAGATTTACAGGTTGTTGTCACTGAAGACTTTACTATCCGCATAGAGACCATCACTCCCTGGGAGGATGGAGTTGGACCACAATTCTCCCCCACGCCTCCTCTTCAGACAGAGATAATAGCTATAATGGCCACATTGTCCTTCCCCACAGCTAATGGCTATATTCACCCCATCTCCTCAGACCTAGTGGTAATAGGATCCCTTCCTGAATGTTCCCGCCCTATCCCATCTGCAGTATGGTCCAACCACAGCAGCTAGCTGGTCCAGTCTTACCTCTTCTCTAATCCAATGACCGCATCCCAAATGACACACTATGACCAAGGCCCAAAAGGAATATGGTGCCATTTGGGACACGAGCCCTGTCAGAACTCCAAGGGCTCTAACCTTTATTATGAGCTCATAGAGTTTTAATATTAAAACCGGATATCACCAAGGAAACCACACACACACACACACTTTCTATCAGTGGGCCAATCACAAGGCTGGATTATGAAAATGAGGAAAAGATGAAGAGATCAAAATTATCACTTTATCCTTCACATGATGGATAATGATCAGATGATGGGAGAGAAAGTAGGGAGAAAGGGAGAGAGAGAGAGGGAATCAGGGATAGAGCGAGAGAGCGAGAGAATAAAAACCCTCCAACCCAAAAAGGCATGTGGTGTTGATGGTATCCTTAATGAAATGATCAAATATACAGACAACAAATTCCAACTGGCTATACTACAACTCTATAACATCATCCTTAGCTCTGGCATCTTTCCCAATATTTGGAACCAAGGACTTATCACCCCAATCCACAAAAGTGGAGACAAATTTGACCCCAATAACTACTGTGGGATATGCGTCAACAGCAACCTTGGGAAAATCCTCTGCATTATTATTAACAGCAGACTTGTACATTTCCATTGAAAACAATGTACTGAGTAAATGTCAAATTGGCTTTTTAACAAATTACCGTACAACAGACCATGTATTCACCCTGCATGCCCTAATTGACAACCAAACAAACCAAAATAAAGGCAAAGTCTTCTTATGCTTTGTTGATTTCAAAAAAGCCTTCGACTCAATTTGGCATGAGGGTCTGCTATACAAATTGATGGAAAGTGGTGTTGGGGGAAAAACATACGACATTATAAAATCCATGTACACAAACAACAAGTGTGCGGTTAAAATAGGCAAAAAACACACACATTTCTTCCCACAAGGCCGTGGGGTGAGACAGGGATGCAGCTTAAGCCCCACCCTCTTCAGCATATATATCAACGAATTGGCACGGGCACTAGAAAAGTCTGCAGCACCCGGCATCACCCTACTAGAATCTGAAGTCAAATGTCTACTGTTTGCTGATGATCTGGTGCTTCTGTCACCAACCAAGGAGGGCCTACACCACCTAGATATTCTGCACAGATTCTGCCAGATCTGGGCCCTGACCGTAAATCTCAGTAAGACCAAAATTATGGTGTTCCAAAAAAGGTCCAGTCGCCAGGACCACAAATACAAATTCCATCTAGACACCATTGCCCTTTAGCACACAAAAAAACTATACCTACCTCGGCCTAAACATCAGCGCCACAGGTAACTTCCACAAAGCTGTGAACGATCTGAGAGACAAGGCAAGAAGGGCATTCTATGCCATCAAAAGAAACATAAATTTCAACATACCAATTAGGATTTGGCTAAAAATACTTGAATCAGTCATAGAGCCCATTGCCCTTTATGGTTGTGAGGTCTGGGGTCCGCTCACCAACCAAGACTTCACAAAATTTGACAAACACCAAATTGAGACCATGCATGCAGAATTCTGCAAAAATATCCTCTGTGTACAACATAGAGCACCAAATAATGCATGCAGAGCAGAATTAGGCCGATACCCACTAATTATCCAAATCCAGAAAAGAGCAGTTAAATTTTACAACCACCTAAAAAGGAAACGATTCCCAAACCTTCCATAACAAAGCCATCACCTACAGAGAAATGAACCTGGAGAAGAGTCCCCTACGCAATCTGGTCCTGGGGCTCTGTTCACAAACACAAACACACCCCACAGAGCACCAGGACATCAGCACAATTAGACCCAACCAAATCATGAGAAAACAAAAAGATAATTACTTGACACATTGGAAAGAATTAACAAAAAAACAGAGCAAACTAGAATGCTATTTGGCCCTAAACAGAGAGTACCCAGTGGCAGAATACCTTACCACTGTGACTGGCCCAAACTTAAGGAAAGCTTTGACTATGTACAGATTCAGTGAGCAAAGCCTTGCTATCGAGAAAGGCCGCCGTAGGCAGACATGGCTCTCAAGAGAAGACAGGCTATGTGCACACTGCCCACAAAATGAGGTGGAAACTGAGCTGCACTTCCTAACCTCCTGCCCAATGTATGACCATATTAGAGACACATATTTCCCTCACATTACACAGTTCCACAAAGATTTCGATAACAAACCCAATTTTGATAAACTCCCATATCTACTGGGTGAAATTCCACAGTGTGCCATCACAGCAGCAAGATGTGTGACCTGTTGCCACAAGAAAAGGTCAACCAGTGAAGAACACACACCATTGTAAATACAACCCATATTTATGCTTATTTATTTTCCCTTGTGTACTTTAACCCTTTGTACATTGTTACAACACTGTATATATACATAATATGACATTTGTAATGTCTTTATTGTTTTGAAACTTCTGTATTGTGTAATGTTTACTGTCAGGCGGATTATTTACACGGCGTCATAGTTTCATCAGGGTACCCGTACGCCGGCCTCTACATCGCCGTCTCGCTCTAGGACCTGGTACGGGGTGAGCAGTGCAGGCTCTCACCTATCTGGCAACACACTCATTATGGTCAACAGGAAAAAAAGGATAGCCAATCTGGCAACGAACTAACTGTAGTCAGTTGGGAAACACAGGCTGTCACAAACTTGGCAACTCTGTTTCAACAGTCAGTAGAAAAAAACTCAGGATTACCAATCTGAAACATAATCTAACTTTAATCAGTAGGGAAACACAGACAGGATATCACCAACCTGGCAACCCAGAAAGAGAGCGTCATATCCTTAGCCTATGGTAACACTAGTGAGAACCCTGGGCCCATTAGATTGAGTACACGCTGCCAGCAGCCAGCCAGTCGCTCATAAATCACAGTCGTTTGACTGCGACTGGCAGGGGACAGCCGGTGGCGGAGACAAAATGGATATCCGTCTCCATTGCAGTGGCACTACTAGTGCTCTTGGCTGGAATCCCAGGGGCCATTAAGACTGGCCTCTGGCTGCTTCTGGGCTCTCTCATTTGGCTAAGACTGGGCTCACATTCAAAACACATTTCAGAGTGGGAGTTGGAGTGCAGGTTTCCTCTGTCCATATTACAGCACTTCTACTCTGAGACACTGTGTAGATAATATGTACCCTGGGTATTACGCTGTGGTCATGTTGCTGTGTACATCTCACAGCTCTTAAGGTTAACATAGACGTTAGTAATCCTACCGACTGATCACCGATGGCGATGAGTCAGCCTACAGGAAGGAAGTCAGTGACCTGGCAGTGTGGTGCCAGGACAACAACCTCTCCCTCAACGTCAGTAAGACCAAGGAGCTGATCGTGGACGACAGAAAAACGAGGGAGAGCACCACATCAACGGGGCTGTAGAGGAGCGGGTCGACCCTGCCTTCATGTACATATCTACCTCAAATACCTTATTATTATCTATCCTGATGCCTAGTCACTTTACCCTGCCTTCATGTACATATCTACCTCAAATACCTTATTATTATCTATCCTGATGTCTAGTCACTTTACCCTGCCTTCATGTACATATCTACCTCAAATACCTTATTATTATCTATCCTGATGCCTAGTCACTTTACCCTGCCTTCGTTTCATCTGACCATATGACATTCTCCCAATCTTCTTCTGGATCATCCAAATGCTCTCTAGCAAACTTCAGACCGGCCTGGACATGTACTGGCTTTAAGCAGGGGGACACGTCTGGCACTGCAGGATTTGAGTCCCTGGCGGCGTAGTGTGTTACTGATGGTATGGCTTTGTTACTTTGGTCCCAGCTCTCTGCAGGTCATTCACTAAGTATTTCACGGTTAAGTCTACACCAGTTGTATTCCGTGCATGTGACAAATAATTTGATTTGATAAAACACACTATGACGTACCAACACAAACACACCATGACATACCAAACACACCATGACGTACCAAACACACCATGACGTACCAAACACACCATGACATACCAAACACACCATGACGTACCAAACACACCATGACGTACCAAACACACCATGACGTACCAAACACACCATGACGTACCAAACACACCATGACGTACCAACACAAACACACCATGACGTACCAACACAAACACACCATGACGTACCAACACAAACACACCATGACATACCAACACAAACACACCATGACGTACCAACACAAACACACTATGACGTACCAAACACACCATGACATACCAACACAAACACACCATGACGTACCAACACAAACACACTATGACGTACCAAACACACCATGACGTACCAACACAAACACACCATGACGTACCAAACACACCATGACGTACCAACACAAACACACCATGACGTACCAACACAAACACACTATGACGTACCAAACACACCATGACATACCAACACAAACACACCATGACGTACCAACACAAACACACCATGACGTACCAACACAAACACACTATGACGTACCAACACAAACACACTATGACGTACCAACACACCATGACGTACCAACACACCATGACGTACCAACACAAACACACCATGACATACCAACACAAACACACCATGACCTACCAACACAAACACACTATGACGTACCAACACAAACACACCATGACGTACCAAACAAAAACACACCATGACGTACCAACACAAACACACTATGACGTACCAACAAACACACTATGACGTACCAAACACACCATGACGTACCAACACAAACACACCATGACGTACCAACACAAACACACCATGACGTACCAACACAAACACACCATGACATACCAAACACAAACACACCATGACGTACCAACACAAACACACCATGACGTACCAACACAAACACACTATGACG
>NC_048575.1:77904085-78101585 GCF_013265735.2 Oncorhynchus mykiss | reverse complement strand
CACAGACATACACAAAAAACACACACGCACGCACACACACACAAACACACACACAGACCTCCTCCAAAAAACACACACACGCACGCACACATACACACACACACACACACGCACAAAAACACACACCGACACACACACACACACACCTCCTCCAAAAAACACACAGAGTGGAAAGGTACTGTATGTGACTCCGTACCCAGGTTGTACCAGACGTCCATCTCTCCGCTGAGTGTTCTGACCTCGATGATGCTCTGACCCAGGAAGTCATCAGACTCCCTCTTCAGACGCTGTTTCACCCTGGACTTGATGTCATCATCCTCGTCCCAAACACGCAGCTTGATACGGTCCGACGTGTTGTGGCACTCGCTGTAGAGGAGCAGGGAAGATTAACGGTTCAGTACCTTTATTAGACTGTTCATTAACAACTGACAATTTATGACTCAAATTTCACTGATATCGACACACATAGGAGGAGAGGGGAGAGAAAGGAGATGGAGGAGGAGGTGGTAAGAGGAGGAGGAGGGTAAAGAGGAGGAGGAGAAGAGGAGGAGGGTAAAGAGGAGGAGGAGGAGGGTAAAGAGGAGGAGGGTAAAGAGAAGGAGGAGAAGAGGACGAGGAGGGTAAAGAGGAGGAGGAGGGTAAAGAGGAGGAGGAGGGTAAAGAGGAGGACGAGGAGGGTAAAGAGGAGGAGGAGGAGGAGGGTAAAGAGGAGGAGGAGAAGAGGAGGAGGAGGGTAAAGAGGAGGAGGAGGAGGGTAAAGAGGAGGAGGAGAAGAGGAGGAGGAGGGTAAAGAGGAGGAGGAGAAGAGGAGGAGGAGGGTAAAGAGGAGGAGGAGGATAAAGAGGAGGAGGAGGGTAAAGAGGAGGAGGAGGGTAAAGAGGAGGAGGAGAAGAAGAGGAGGAGGAGAAGGGGAGGAGGAGGGTGAAGAGGAGGGTAAAGAGGGGGAGGAGAAGAGGAGGAGGAGAAGGGGAGGAGGAGGGTGAAGAGGAGGGTAAAGAGGAGGAGGAGGAGGGTAAAGAGGAGGAGGAAGGTAAAGAGGAGGAGGGAAGGGAGAATGTGAAGAGGAGGAGGGTAAAGAAGAGGAGGGTAAAGAGAGAAGGTATGAGAAGCCTTACAAGTTGAATTTCTCCTCCCAGACAGGATTGAGGTTTCCGTAGATGGTCTTGGTTCTCTTCTTAGTCTTCCCCACCTGAATGGTCACGTAGGGGTCACTGGAGCCAGTCCTGTCTTTAGCCTGGAGACCCTGAGCACTGACAACTAACACACACACACACACACACACACACACACACACACACACACACGTTATTTCACATTTGATGAAAAGGCAATGACAGACATAGACGTCCATGGCACAAACACACACAGAATGTGACCTCACCATGTGACCTCACCATGTGACCTCACCATGTGACTCACCGTTCAGCAAAACTACAGCAAATTATTGCTGGGCTGGCTGATGTTATAAACCCATTTCTCAACAATTGACTTAAAGTCCATGTACAATCCCACTGAATACTCTGTGTTTTGGTCATATGAATAAAATAACACTGAATACTCTGTGTTTTGGTCATATGAATAAAATAACACCGAATACTCTGTGTTTTGGTCATATGGATAAAATAACACCGAATACTCTGTGTTTTGGTCATATGGATAAAATAACACTGAATACTCTGTGTTTTGGTCATATGGATAAAATAACACCGAATACTCTGTGTTTTGGTCATATGGATAAAATAACAATGAATACTCTGTGTTTTGGTCATATGGATAAAATAACACCGAATACTCTGTGTTTTGGTCATATGGATAAAATAACACCGAATACTCTGTGTTTTGGTCATATGGATAAAATAACACCGAATACTCTGTGTTTTGGTCATATGGATAAAATAACACCGAATACTCTGTGTTTTGGTCATATGGATAAAATAACACCGAATACTCTGTGTTTTGGTCATATGGATAAAATAACACCGAATACTCTGTGTTTTGGTCATATGGATAAAATAACACCGAATACTCTGTGTTTTGGTCATATGGATAAAATAACACCGAATACTCTGTGTTTTGGTCATATGGATAAAATAACACCGAATACTCTGTGTTTTGGTCATATGGATAAAATAAACATGATTAATAATCCTAGAAAAATACAAAATATTATATTCTATCTTCAATTCAGCATTCCATTGAAGAACATATAACCACAGAGATAGAAAGATTCATGCACAAAGCCCCCCCCCCCCCCCCCCCTCCCAGAGTCCTTTGCTGTTGGCATCCCGGGAGGTAAGAGGAGCCACGCTGTGAGTGGAGAAACGCTTAAAGCCATGTTGATAAGGATGGGATAAATGCGTTGCTAACCCTTTCATTTAGACCTATAAACAAACAACATTTAGACCCATAAACAGACAACATTTAGACGATAAATAAACAAACCACAAAACAAAACATGATTTATTTCAGTAACCTGTCTAATCTGTGCAGTGATATCAAATCACTATGATAGTGTTAGTCACCCAGCCTTTAACAGATCTGTGATTTCCTCCCTATCTAAGACCAAGTAGTAGCAGGCTTTGCTCAGCAGGAGAACCCAATAAACGGTTGCTATTTCAACTGTGGTAACTTCCCTGCAACTAAACTTAACAATCTATTACATTTGGTTGATCATCAGGCAGTTGGTTGAAAACCACTTGAAGGTCCAAAACACTGTAGATTGTAGAATAGTTGGGCGTTATTATGGGTATCTGAGTCATGGGCTGTTACAATCGCTTACCCATTCAGAGACCTGGTTAAAAAGTGCTTTGCAATAATAATGTCATATCTACCAGCGACTACACCGTGTGATAGAGGCACTAACTACACCGTGTGACAGAGGCACCCACTACACCGTGTGACCAGAGGCACCCACTACACCGTGTGACCAGAGGCACCCACTACACTGTGTGACAGAGGCACCCACTACACTGTGTGACAGAGGCACCCACTACACCGTGTGACAGAGGCACCCACTACACCGTGTGACAGAGGCACCCACTACACCGTGTGACCAGAGGCACCCACTACACCGTGTGACCAGAGGCACCCACTACACCGTGTGACAGAGGCACCCACTACACCGTGTGACAGAGGCACCCACTACACCGTGTGACAGAGGCACCCACTACACCGTGTGACAGAGGCACCCACTACACCGTGTGACCAGAGGCACCCACTACACCGTGTGACAGAGGCACCCACTACACCGTGTGACAGAGGCACTCACTACACCATGTGACCAGAGGCACCCACTACACCGTGTGACCAGAGGCACCCACTACACCGTGTGACAGAGGCACCCACTACACCGTGTGACAGAGGCACCCACTACACCGTGTGACAGAGGCACCCACTACACCGTGTGACAGAGGCACCCACTACACCATGTGACAGAGGCACCCACTACACCGTGTGACCAGAGGCACCCACTACACCGTGTGACAGAGGCGCCCACTACACCGTGTGACCAGAGGAACCCACTACACCGTGTGACCAGAGGCACCCACTACACCGTGTGACCAGAGGCACCCATTACACCATGTGACAGAGGCACCCACTACACCGTGTGACCAGAGGCACCCACTACACCATGTGACAGAGGCACCCACTACACCGTGTGACCAGAGGCACCCACTACACCGTGTGACCAGAGGCACCAACTACACCACCCACTACACCGTGTGACCAGAGGCACCCACTACACCGTGTGACAGAGGCACCCACTACACCGTGTGACCAGAGGAACCCACTACACCGTGTGACCAGAGGCACCCACTACACCGTGTGACCAGAGGCACCCACTACACCGTGTGACAGAAGCACCCACTACACCGTGTGACAGAGGCACCCACTACACCGTGTGACAGAGGCACCCACTACACCGTGTGACCAGAGGCACCCACTACACCGTGTGACCAGAGGCACCCACTACACCGTGTGACAGAGGCACCCACTACACCGTGTGACAGAGGCACCCACTACACCGTGTGACAGAGGCACCCACTACACCGTGTGACAGAGGCACCCACTACACCGTGTGACCAGAGGCACCCACTACACCGTGTGACAGAGGCACCCACTACACCGTGTGACAGAGGCACTCACTACACCATGTGACCAGAGGCACCCACTACACCGTGTGACCAGAGGCACCCACTACACCGTGTGACAGAGGCACCCACTACACCGTGTGACAGAGGCACCCACTACACCGTGTGACAGAGGCAACCACTACACCGTGTGACAGAGGCACCCACTACACCGTGTGACAGAGGCACCCACTACACCATGTGACAGAGGCACCCACTACACCGTGTGACCAGAGGCACCCACTACACCGTGTGACCAGAGGCACCAACTACACCACCCACTACACCGTGTGACCAGAGGCACCCACTACACCGTGTGACAGAGGCACCCACTACACCGTGTGACCAGAGGAACCCACTACACCGTGTGACCAGAGGCACCCACTACACCGTGTGACCAGAGGCACCCACTACACCATGTGACAGAGGCACCCACTACACCGTGTGACCAGAGGCACCCACTACACCATGTGACAGAGGCACCCACTACACCGTGTGACCAGAGGCACCCACTACACCGTGTGACCAGAGGCACCAACTACACCACCCACTACACCGTGTGACCAGAGGCACCCACTACACCGTGTGACAGAGGCACCCACTACACCGTGTGACCAGAGGAACCCACTACACCGTGTGAACCGAGGCACCCACTACACCGTGTGACCAGAGGCACCCACTACACCATGTGACAGAGGCACCCACTACACCGTGTAACCAGAGGCACCCACTACACCGTGTGACAGAGGCACCCACTACACCGTGTGACCAGAGGCACCCACTACACCGTGTAACCAGAGGCACCCACTACACCGTGTGACCAGAGGCACCCACTACACCGTGTGACAGAGGCACCCACTACACCGTGTGACAGAGGCACCCACTACACCGTGTGACAGAAGCACCCACTACACCGTGTGACAGAGGCACCCACTACACCGTGTGACAGAGGCACCCACTACACCGTGAGACTGAGGCACCCACTACACCGTGTGCCCAGAGGTACCCACTACACCGTGTGACCAGAGGCACCCACTACACCGTGTGACCAGAGGCACCCACTACACTGTGTGACAGAGGCACCCACTACACCGTGTGACCAGAGGCACCCACTACACCGTGTGACAGAGGCACCCACTACACCGTGTGACAGAGGCACCCACTACACCGTGTGACAGAGGCACCCACTACACAGTGTGACAGAGGCACCCACTACACCGTGTGACAGAGGCACCCACTACACCGTGTGACAGAGGCACCCACTACACCGTGTGACCAGAGGCACCCACTACACCGTGTGACAGAGGCACCCACTACACCACCCACTACACCGTGTGACAGAGGCACCCACTACACCACCCACTACACCGTGTGACCAGAGGCACCAACTACACCACCCACTACACCGTGTGACAGAGGCACCCACTACACCGTGTGACAGAGGCACCCACTACACCGTGTGACAGAGGCACCCACTACACCGTGTGACAGAGGCACCCACTACACCGTGTGACAGAGGCACCCACTACACCGTGTGACAGAGGCACCCACTACACCGTGTGACCAGAGGCACCCACTACACCGTGTGACCAGAGGCACCCACTACACCGTGTGACAGAGGCACCCACTACACCGTGTGACAGAGGCACCCACTACACCGTGTGACAGAGGCACTCACTACACCATGTGACCATAGGCACCCACTACACCGTGTGACCAGAGGCACCCACTACACCGTGTGACAGAGGCACCCACTACACCGTGTGACAGAGGCACCCACTACACCGTGTGACAGAGGCACCCACTACACCGTGTGACCAGAGGCACCAACTACACCACCCACTACACCGTGTGACCAGAGGCACCCACTACACCGTGTGACAGAGTCACCCACTACACCGTGTGACCAGAGGAACCCACTACACCGTGTGACCAGAGGCACCCACTACACCGTGTGACCAGAGGCACCCACTACACCATGTGACAGAGGCACCCACTACACCGTGTGACCAGAGGCACCCACTACACCATGTGACAGAGGCACCCACTACACCGTGTGACCAGAGGCACCCACTACACCGTGTGACCAGAGGCACCAACTACACCACCCACTACACCGTGTGACCAGAGGCACCCACTACACCGTGTGACAGAGGCACCCACTACACCGTGTGACCAGAGGAACCCACTACACCGTGTGACCAGAGGCACCCACTACACCGTGTGACCAGAGGCACCCACTACACCATGTGACAGAGGCACCCACTACACCGTGTGACCAGAGGCACCCACTACACCGTGTGACAGAGGCACCCACTACACCGTGTGACCAGAGGCACCCACTACACCGTGTAACCAGAGGCACCCACTACACCGTGTGACCAGAGGCACCCACTACACCGTGTGACAGAGGCACCCACTACACCGTGTGACAGAGGCACCCACTACACCGTGTGACAGAAGCACCCACTACACCGTGTGACAGAGGCACCCACTACACCGTGTGACAGAGGCACCCACTACACCGTGAGACTGAGGCACCCACTACACTGTGTGACAGAGGCACCCACTACACCGTGTGCCCAGAGGTACCCACTACACCGTGTGACCAGAGGCACCCACTACACCGTGTGACCAGAGGCACCCACTACACTGTGTGACAGAGGCACCCACTACACCGTGTGACCAGAGGCACCCACTACACCGTGTGACAGAGGCACCCACTACACCGTGTGACAGAGGCACCCACTACACCGTGTGACAGAGGCACCCACTACACAGTGTGACAGAGGCACCCACTACACCGTGTGACAGAGGCACCCACTACACCGTGTGACAGAGGCACCCACTACACCGTGTGACCAGAGGCACCCACTACACCGTGTGACAGAGGCACCCACTACACCACCCACTACACCGTGTGACAGAGGCACCCACTACACCACCCACTACACCGTGTGACCAGAGGCACCAACTACACCACCCACTACACCGTGTGACAGAGGCACCCACTACACCGTGTGACCAGAGGCACCAACTACACCACCCACTACACCGTGTGACAGAGGCACCCACTACACCGTGTGACAGAGGCACCCACTACACCGTGTGACAGAGGCACCCACTACACCGTGTGACAGAGGCACCCACTACACCGTGTGACAGAGGCACCCACTACACCGTGTGACAGAGGCACCCACTACACCGTGTGACCAGAGGCACCCACTACACCGTGTGACCAGAGGCACCCACTACACCGTGTGACAGAGGCACCCACTACACCGTGTGACAGAGGCACCCACTACACCGTGTGACAGAGGCACCCACTACACCGTGTGACAGAGGCACCCACTACACCGTGTGACCAGAGGCACCCACTACACCGTGTGACAGAGGCACCCACTACACCGTGTGACAGAGGCACTCACTACACCATGTGACCAGAGGCACCCACTACACCGTGTGACGAGAGGCACCCACTACACCGTGTGACAGAGGCACCCACTACACCGTGTGACAGAGGCACCCACTACACCGTGTGACAGAGGCACCCACTACACCGTGTGACAGAGGCACCCACTACACCGTGTGACAGAAGCACCCACTACACCGTGTGACAGAGGCACCCACTACACCGTGTGACAGAGGCACCCACTACACCGTGAGACAGAGGCACCCACTACACCGTGTGACCAGAGGAACCCACTACACCGTGTGACCAGAGGCACCCACTACACCGTGTGACCAGAGGCACCCACTACACCGTGTGACCAGAGGCACCCACTACACCGTGTGACAGAGGCACCCACTACACCGTGTGACCAGAGGCATCCACTACACCGTGTGACAGAGGCACCCACTACACCGTGTGACCAGAGGCACCCACTACACCGTGTAACCAGAGGCACCCACTACACCGTGTGACCAGAGGCACCCACTACACAGTGTGACAGAGGCACCCACTACACCGTGTGACAGAGGCACCCACTACACCATGTGACAGAAGCACCCACTACACCGTGTGACAGAGGCACCCACTACACCGTGTGACAGAGGCACCCACTACACCGTGAGACTGAGGCACCCACTACACCGTGTGACCAGAGGCACCCACTACACCGTGTGACAGAGGCACCCACTACACCGTGTGACCAGAGGCACCCACTACACAGTGTGACAGAGGCACCCACTACACCGTGTGACAGAGGCACCCACTACACCGTGTGACAGAGGCACCCACTACACCGTGTGACCAGAGGCACCCACTACACCATGTGACAGAGGCACCCACTACACCACCCACTACACCGTGTGACAGAGGCACCCACTACACCACCCACTACACCGTGTGACCAGAGGCACCAACTACACCACCCACTACACCGGGTGACAGAGGCACCCACTACACCGTGTGACCAGAGGCACCAACTACACCACCCACTACACCGTGTGACAGAGGCACCCACTACACCGTGTGACAGAGGCACCCACTACACCGTGTGACAGAGGCACCCACTACACCGTGTGACAGAGGCACCCACTACACCGTGTGACAGAGGCACCCACTACACCATGTGACCAGAGGCACCCACTACACCACCCACTACACTGTCTTGTCAACTTAAACAGCTAAAGTAAAAATGAGCATGGACACCTTGCATGATAATTCTTATAAAGTGAGATCTATGGCCTCCCGGGTGGCGCAGCTGTATTCAAGCCTCTGATGACACCTTTGGAACATCTACATTATAAAAAATAAAATAAATGAATCCATGATTTATTTTAGTCAGGTCTAAAGAAACACTATGATATGAAGAAAATGTATTTCAGAAGAACAGAATATGAGTTTGCCTACTGCATGTTATCTGGCTATGCTCTGTGCCCTTGGCTGTAGGCTTGTTCATTTAGTTGACAAGATATGCTTATAAATCCCAGGCCATTCTTTTATATTATAGTATTTTACAGTAAGAAGAATATAACTGAACTGAATAAAATAGAAAGGATATTTTTCCCATCTGGAGCGAGTGCACATATGAAGTGGCTATACTGTATGTTGTAAAAGTGATCATTTGAAACAGGACCAGGTAACATGTTTTCGCAATGAAACATACACTATATACAGTGCCTTGCGAAAGTATTCGGCCCCCTTGAACTTTGCGACCTTTTGCCACATTTCAGGCTTCAAACATAAAGATATAAAACTGTATTTTTTTGTGAAGAATCAACAACAAGTGGGACACAATCATGAAGTGGAACGACATTTATTGGATATTTCAAACTTTTTTAACAAATCAAAAACTGAAAAATTGGGCGTGCAAAATTATTCAGCCCCCTTAAGTTAATACTTTGTAGGGCCACCTTTTGCTGCGATTACAGCTGTAAGTCGCTTGGGGTATGTCTCTATCAGTTTTGCACATCGAGAGACTGAAATTTTTTCCCATTCCTCCATGCAAAACAGCTCGAGCTCAGTGAGGTTGGATGGAGAGCATTTGTGAACAGCAGTTTTCAGTTCTTTCCACAGATTCGATTGGATTCAGGTCTGGACTTTGACTTGGCCATTCTAACACCTGGATATGTTTATTTTTGAATCATTCCATTGTAGATTTTGCTTTATGTTTTGGATCATTGTCTTGTTGGAAGACAAATCTCCGTCCCAGTCTCAGGTCTTTTGCATACTCCATCAGGTTTTCTTCCAGAATGGTCCTGTATTTGGCTCCATCCATCTTCCCATCAATTTTAACCATCTTCCCTGTCCCTGCTGAAGAAAAGCAGGCCCAAACCACGATGCTGCCACCACCATGTTTGACAGTGGGGATGGTGTGTTCAGGGTGATGAGCTGTGTTGCTTTTACGCCAAACATAACATTTTGCATTGTTGCCAAAAAGTTCCATTTTGGTTTCATCTGACCAGAGCACCTTCTTCCACATGTTTGGTGTGTCTCCCAGGTGGCTTGTGGCAAACTTTAAACAACACTTTTTATGGATATCTTTAAGAAATGGCTTTCTTCTTGCCACTCTTCCATAAAGGCCAGATTTGTGCAATATACGACTGATTGTTGTCCTATGGACAGAGTCTCCCACCTCAGCTGTAGATCTCTGCAGTTCATCCAGAGTGATCATGGGCCTCTTGGCTGCATCTCTGATCAGTCTTCTCCTTGTATGAGCTGAAAGTTTAGAGGGACGGCCAGGTCTTGGTAGATTTGCAGTGGTCTGATACTCCTTCCATTTCAATATTATCGCTTGCACAGTGCTCCTTGGGATGTTTAAAGCTTGGGAAATCTTTTTGTATCCAAATCCGGCTTTAAACTTCTTCACAACAGTATCTCGGACCTGCCTGGTGTGTTCCTTGTTCTTCATGATGCTCTCTGCGCTTTTAACGGACCTCTGAGACTATCACAGTGCAGGTGCATTTATACGGAGACTTGATTACACACAGGTGGATTGTATTTATCATCATTAGTCATTTAGGTCAACATTGGATCATTCAGAGATCCTCACTGAACTTCTGGAGAGAGTTTGCTGCACTGAAAGTAAAGGGGCTGAATAATTTTGCACGCCCAATTTTTCAGTTTTTGATTTGTTAAAAAAGTTAGAAATATCCAATAAATGTCGTTCCACTTCATGATTGTGTCCCACTTGTTGTTGATTCTTCACAAAAAAATACAGTTTTATATCTTTATGTTTGAAGCCTGAAATATGGCCAAAGGTTGCAAAGTTCAAGGGGGCCGAATACTTTCGCAAGGCACTGTATACAACAGTATGTGGACACCATTTCAAATGAGTGGATTCTGCTAATTCAGCCACACCCGTTGCTGACAGGTGTATAAAATCGAGCACACAGCCATGCAATCTCCATAGACAAACATTGGAAGTAGAATGGCCTTACTTAAGAGCTGCTCAGTGACTTTCAACATAGCATCATCATAGGATGCCACCTTTCCAACAAGTCAGTTCGTCAAATGTCTGTCTTGCTAGAGCTGCTTGGTCAACTGTAAGTGCTGTTATTGTGAAGTGGTAACGTCTAGGAGCAACAACGGCTCTGCCGTGAAGTGGTAGGCCACACAAGCTCACAGAATGGGACTGTCGAGTGCCCGAAGCGTGTAGCACGTATAAATCATCTGTCCTCGGATGCAACACTCACTACAGAGTTCCCGAACTGCCTCTGGAAGCAACGTCAGCTTCATGAAATGGGTTTTAATGGCTGAGCAGCCGAAGATCACCGTGCGCAATACAAGCGTCGGCTGGAGTGGTGTAAAGCTCGCCGCCATTAGACTCTGGAGCAGTGGAAACATGTTCTCTGGAGTGATGAATCATGCTTCACCTTCTGGCAGTCCCGACGGACGCATCTGGGTTTGGCTGTGCCAGGAGAACGCTACCTGCCCCAACGCATAGTGTCAACTGTAAAGTTTGGTGGAGGAGGAATAATGGTCTGGGGCTGTTTTTCATGGTTCGGGCTAGGCCCCTTAGTTCCTTCGAAAGGATATCTTAACGCTACAGCATACAATGACATTCTAGATGATTTTGTGCTTCCAACAATGTGGCAACAGTTTGGGGAAGGCTCTTTCCTGTTTCAGCATGATAATGCCCCCGTGCACAAAGCCAGGTCCATACAGAAATGGTTTGTCAAGATCGGTGTAGAAGACATCAGTGCCCGACCTCACTAATGCTCTTGTGGCTGAATGGAAGCAAGTCCCAACAGCAATGTTCCAACATCTAGTGGAAAGCCTTCCCAGAAGATCAGAGGATGTTGTAGCAGCAAAGGGGGGGACCAACTCCATATTAATGCCCATGATTTTGTAATGAGATGTTCAACGAGTAAGTGTCCACATACTTTTTGGTCATGTAATGTATTTCACTAAACTGTTGACAGCCTCTCTGCGCGTTCAAGAAATGAGTAAAGAGAGAAGGAAACGCATGGTGGTGAGATATTCTGTATAGCTGAAGGTAATGAGTCACCCAATGAATTATGGGAAGAAAAAAAAAACATCTCTATTACTAGGCTATTCAAAATTTACGGAGCACCTTAGGGGTCATGTTGAAAAGAAAAAAAAACAGCCAAACTAATCCGTTCCCTGTGGGTTTTTTATCCATTCCCTCTGATTTGTAGGCTATCATGATGCTCCCACTTGACCAATAACATTTTGCAGCCGAAAATGTAATTATATTTAGTTAATTATTTACGGACTTCCTGCCTAGGGATGAGAGTGCATCTTAGTTGCCCCATATTTTCAACTTGAGTGGTTTTTCACACCCATTACTATTATTTTCCTGTATGATTCAGAGGCATATGAAAACACTGAAACTGGAAATACACTATTGAGTGATCAGCGCCATTTGATGCATGTCATTAACTAAATAGAATTACATTTAGACTGCAAAATGTTATCGGGCCAAGTGGGACTGTAATGGGAAAGGGAGATACCTAGTCAGTTGTACAACAGAAAGGGGAATACCTAGTCAGTTATACAACAGAAAGGGGGATACCTAGTCAGTTATACAACAGAAAGGAAAGGGGGATACCTAGTCAGTTATACAACAGAAAGGGGGATACCTAGTCAGTTGTACAACAGAAAGGGGGATACCTAGTCAGTTGTACAACAGAAAGGGGGATATCTAGTCAGTTATACAACAGAAAGGAAAGGGGGATACCTAGTCAGTTGTACAACAGAAAGGGGGATACCTAGTCAGTTGTACAACAGAAAGGGGGATACCTAGTCAGTTGTACAACAGAAAGGAAAGGGGGATACCTAGTCAGTTGTACAACAGAAAGGAAAGGGGGATACCTAGTCAGTTATACAACAGAAAGGAAAGGGGGATACCTAGTCAGTTGTACAACAGAAAGGAAAGGGGGATACCTAGTCAGTTGTACAACAGAAAAGGGGTTACCTAGTCAGTTGTACAACAGAAAGGAAAGGGGGATACCTAGTCAGTTGTACAACAGAAAGGGGGATACCTAGTCAGTTGTACAACAGAAAGGGGGATACCTAGTCAGTTGTACAACAGAAAGGGGGATACCTAGTCAGTTATACAACAGAAAGGAAAGGGGGGATACCTAGTCAGTTGTACAACAGAAAGGGGGATACCTAGTCAGTTGTACAACAGAAAGGAAAGGGGGATACCCAGTCAGTTGTACAACAGAAAGGGGGATACCTAGTCAGTTATACAACAGAAAGGGGGATACCTAGTCAGTTATACAACAGAAAGGAAAGGGGGATACCTAGTCAGTTGTACAACAGAAAGGGGGATGCCTAGTCAGTTGTACAACAGAAAGGGGGATGCCTAGTCAGTTGTACAACAGAAAGGGGGATACCTAGTCAGTTATAAAACTGAATGCCTTCAACTGAAATGTGTCTACCGCATTTAACCCAACCCCTCTGAATCAGAGAGGTTTGGGTGGAGGGGGGGGGCTGCCTTAATCAACATCCATGTCTTTGTCGCCTGGGGAGCAGTGGGTTAACTGCCTTGCTCAGGGGGAAGATCAACAGATTTTTACCATGTCAGCTCGGGGATTCGATCCAGCAACCTTTTGATTACTGGCCCAATGATCTAACGGTTACTGGCCCAATGATCTAACGGTTACTGGCCCAATGATCTAACGGTTACTGGCCCAATGATCTAACGGTCGTCTACATAAGGAGGGAAGGAATCAAACATCTGAGGGGAAGTCACTTCCTCCGAAGTTGGCTCCCCTGCCTGTTCGGGCGGTGCTCGGCGGTCGTCGTCGCCCGTCCTACTAGCCGCTACCGATCCCTTTTTCGTTTGTCTGTTGGTTTTGTCGTATTAGTTTCACCTGTGTGTATTCTTGTTTAATTAGCTTCCCAAAATATGTAGTAGTTTGACCCGCCCTTGTTTTGTGCGGGATTGTCTTAATGTTATGTGTGAGCATGTTAGGTAGTGGTGGATTGTCTTTATGTTATGTGTGTGCATGTTAGGTAGTGGTGGATTGTCTTTATGTTATGTGTGTGCATGTTAGGTAGTGGTGTATTGTCTCTATGTTACGTGTGTGCATGTTAGGTAGTGGTGTATTGTCTCTATGTTACGTGTGTTCATGTTAGGTAGTGGTGGATTGTCTCTATGTTTCGTGTGTTCATGTTAGGTCGTGGTGTATTGTCTCTATGTTACGTGTGTGCATGTTAGGTCGTGGTGGATTGTCTCTATGTTACAGTGCCTTGCGAAAGTATTCGGCCCCCTTGAACTTTGCGACCTTTTGCCACATTTCAGGCTTCAAACATAAAGATATAAAACTGTATTTGTTTGTGAAGAATCAACAACAAGTGGGACACAATCATGAAGTGGAACGACATTTATTGGATATTTCAAACTTTTTTAACAAATCATTGGGCGTGCAAAATTATTCAGCCCCTTTACTTTCAGTGCAGCAAACTCTCTCCAGAAGTTCAGTGAGGATCTCTGAATGATCCAATGTTGACCTAAATGACTAATGATGATAAATACAATCCACCTGTGTGTAATCAAGTCTTCGTATAAATGCACCTGCACTGTGATAGTCTCAGAGGTCCGTTAAAAGCGCAGAGAGCATCATGAAGAACAAGGAACACACCAGGCAGGTCCGAGATACTGTTGTGAAGAAGTTTAAAGCCGGATTTGGATACAAAAAGATTTCCCAAGCTTTAAACATCCCAAGGAGCACTGTGCAAGCGATAATATTGAAATGGAAGGAGTATCAGACCACTGCAAATCTACCAAGACCTGGCCGTCCCTCTAAACTTTCAGCTCATACAAGGAGAAGACTGATCAGAGATGCAGCCAAGAGGCCCATGATCACTCTGGATGAACTGCAGAGATCTACAGCTGAGATGGGAGACTCTGTCCATAGGACAACAATCAGTCATATATTGCACAAATCTGGCCTTTATGGAAGAGTGGCAAGAAGAAAGCCATTTCTTAAAGATATCCATAAAAAGTGTATTTTAAAGTTTGCCACAAGCCACCTGGGAGACACACCAAACATGTGGAAGAAGGTGCTCTGGTCAGATGAACCCAAAATTGAACTTTTTGGCAACAATGCAAAACGTTATGTTTGGCGTAAAAGCAACACCCTGAACACACCATCCCCACTGTCAAACATGGTGGTGGCAGCATCATGGTTTGGGCCTGCTTTTCTTCAGCAGGGACAGGGAAGATGGTTAAAATTGATGGGAAGATGGATGGAGCCAAATACAGGACCATTCTGGAAGAAAACCTGATGGAGTATGCAAAAGACCTGAGACTGGGACGGAGATTTGTCTTCCAACAAGACAATGATCCAAAACATAAAGCAAAATCTACAATGGAATGGTTCAATAATACACATATCCAGGTGTTAGAATGGCCAAGTCAAAGTCCAGACCTGAATCCAATTGAGAATCTGTGGAAAGAACTGAAAACTGCTGTTCACAAATGCTCTCCATCCAACCTCACTGAGCTCGAGCTGTTTTGCAAGGAGGAATGGGAACAAATTTCAGTCTCTCGATGTGCAAAACTGATAGAGACATACCCCAAGCGACTTACAGCTGTAATCGCAGCAAAAGGTGGCGCTACAAAATATTAACTTAAGGGGGCTGAATAATTTTGCACGCCCAATTTTTCAGTTTTTGATTTGTTAAAAAAGTTTGAAATATCCAATAATTGTCGTTCCACTTCATGATTGTGTCCCACTTGTTGTTGATTCTTCACAAAAAAATACAGTTTTATATCTTTATGTTTGAAGCCTGAAATGTGGAAAAAGGTCGCAAAGTTCAAGGGGGCCGAATACTTTCGCAAGGCACTGTATGTGTGTGCATGTTAGGTAGTGGTGTATTGTCTCTATGTTTCGTGTGTGCATGTTAGGTAGTGTTGGATTGTCTCTATGTTATGTGTGTTCATGTTAGGTAGTGGTGGATTGTCTTTATGTTACGTGTGTTCATGTTAGGTAGTGGTGGATTGTCTCTATGTTATGTGTGTTCATGTTAGGTAGTGGTGTATTGTCTCTGTGTTATGTGTGTTCATGTTAGGTAGTGGTGGATTGTCTTTATGTTACGTGTGTTCATGTTAGGTAGTGGTGGATTGTCTCTATGTTATGTGTGTTCATGTTAGGTAGTGGTGGATTGTCTCTATGTTATGTGTGTTCATGTTAGGTAGTGGTGTATTGTCTTTATGTTACGTGTGTTCATGTTAGGTCGTGGTGTGTTGTCTCTATGTTATGTGTGTCCATGTTAGATAGTGGTGGATTGTCTCTATGTTACAAGTGTTCATGTTAGGTAGTGGTGGATTGTCTCTATGTTATGTGTGTTCATGTTAGGTAGTGGTATATTGTCTTTATGTTACGTGTGTTCATGTTAGGTAGTGGTGGATTGTCTTTATGTTATGTGTGTTCATGTTAGGTAGTGGTGGATTGTCTTTATGTTAAGTGTGTTCATGTTAGGTAGTGGTGTATTGTCTTTATGTTACGTGTGTTCATGTTAGGTAGTGGTGTATTGTCTTTATGTTACGTGTGTTCATGTTAGGTTGTGGTGTGTTGTCTCTATGTTATGTGTGTCCATGTTAGGTAGTGGTGTATTGTCTCTATGTTACGTGTGTTCATGTTAGGTAGTGGTGTATTGTCTCTATGTTACGTGTGTTCATGTTAGGTAGTGGTGTATTGTCTCTATGTTACGTGTGTTCATGTTAGGTAGTGGTGGATTGTCTCTATGTTACGTGTGTTCATGTTAGGTCGTGGTGGATTGTCTCTATGTTACGTGTGTTCATGTTAGGTAGTGGTGGATTGTCTCTATGTTACGTGTGTTCATGTTAGGTAGTGGTGGATTGTCTCTATGTTACGTGTGTTCATGTTAGGTAGTGGTGGATTGTCTCTATGTTACGTGTGTTCATGTTAGGTAGTGGTGGATTGTCTCTATGTTACGTGTGTTCATGTTAGGTCGTGGTGGATTGTCTCTATGTTATGTGTGTTCATGTTAGGTAGTGGTGGATTGTCTCTATGTTACGTGTGTTCATGTTAGGTAGTGGTGGATTGTCTCTATGTTACGTGTGTTCATGTTAGGTCGTGGTGGATTGTCTCTATGTTATGTGTGTTCATGTTAGGTAGTGGTGGATTGTCTCTATGTTACGTGTGTTCATGTTAGGTAGTGGTGGATTGTCTCTATGTTACGTGTGTTCATGTTAGGTCGTGGTGGATTGTCTCTATGTTATGTGTGTTCATGTTAGGTAGTGGTGTATTGTCTCTATGTTATGTGTGTTCATGTTAGGTAGTGGTGGATTGTCTCTATGTTACGTGTGTTCATGTTAGGTCGTGGTGGATTGTCTTTTCTTTACTTGGCACCCTGTGGTTTTTGGGTTGTCTTGTATTAGTGTCCTGCGCCATGTATTGTGTTGGGCTTATTATTTTGGTGTGCAAGAGTAAAGCACTTTACTCAGTTACTCTCTCTCTCTCTCTGCGTCTGATTCCTGCACCCACCTAGTCCCGCGTGACAGGGGATGGATAACAAGAAGTGGGAGCTAGCTTGGCTGTTTTCTTTTCTCCACCGGGCCTACGTAAAAGTCAAATACAAATTCACTATAACTGTAGGCTAACCGTATTTCTTATTAAATGTTACCTTTGTTTAACTAGGCAAGTCAGTTAAGAACTAATTCTTATTTTCAATGACGGCCTTGGAACAGTGGGTTAACTGCCCTGTCCAGGGGGCAGAACGACAGATTTGTACCTTGTCAGCTCAGGGATTCGATCCAGCAATTTTTTTGATTGCCCAATTGCCCAACACTCTAACCACTAGGCTACCTGCCGCCTGTAAGCCGCCCTGCACAATCAATGAACCAACAGCATCTCCTAGGGCTAAGTACTGTCCCAGACTCACGGATGTACATGTTGAAGTGTAGCATAAGGTAACAAGTCCATTCAGTATGCGTTATACTACAGTCCACACTCAAAGGCGGTAACTCAAATGTGTTTAATTTTGGAGTATAGGCTAGACCAATTATGTTGCGAAGACATCTTAAATCAGTGTTGTTTTATATTTTTCTGCCATGTGTAATATGTGGTGGGCTATGTATTGTATAACAGCACAATCACCATTTTAATTCAGCCAACAACAAACAGACAAAAAATGGGGGGGAGGGGCTTGGGCTCATAAGCCTATGTGTACTATGTATAAGCCCTAATATGGAAAGCGCTGTCCATTTCGTTGTGTTAGGCTTCGAACCAACATCTACAACGACCATGTTTTATGCTCAGTTTCAACCTGTTGTTGAACGTTCTTCAAATTGATCATAACAGTGAGGTGAGTTTTAAAAGCACAATAACGTTTTGATGATATGTGTTTGATGTGATTTTCGATAGCATTTATAATGATGTCAGAGTGGATAGAGGGACAATAGACCCAGGACCTCATTAGGACATGCGGTGTGGAAGAGTGTTGCACTGCGGTGTGGTAGAGTGTTGCACTGCGGTGTGGTAGAGTGTTGCAGTGCGGTGTGGTAGAGTGTTGCAGAGCGGTGTGGTAGAGTGTTGCAGTGTGGTGTGGTAGAGTGTTGCAGTGCGGTGTGGAAGAGTGTTGCAGTGCGGTGTGGTAGAGTGTTGAGGTGTGGTAGAGTGTTGCAGTGCGGTGTGGTAGAGTGTTGCAGTGCGGTGTGGTAGAGTGTTGCAGTGCGGTGTGGTAGAGTGTTGCAGTGCGGTGTGGTAGAGTGTTGCAGTGCGGTGTGGTAGAGTGTTGCAGTGCGGTGTGGTAGAGTGTTGAGGTGTGGTAGAGTGTTGCAGTGCGGTGTGGTAGAGTGTTGCAGTGCGGTGTGGTAGAGTGTTGCAGTGCGGTGTGGTAGAGTGTTGCAGTGCGGTGTGGTAGAGTGTTGCAGTGCGGTGTGGTAGAGTGTTGCAGTGAGGTGTGGTAGAGTGTTGCAGTGCGGTGTGGTAGAGTGTTGCAGTGCGGTGTGGTAGAGTGTTGCAGCGCGGTGTGGTAGAGTGGTGCAGTGCGGTGTGGTAGAGTGTTGCAGTGCGGTGTGGTAGAGTGTTGCAGTGCGGTGTGGTAGAGTGTTGCAGTGCGGTGTGGTAGAGTGTTGCAGTGCGGTGTGGTAGAGTGTTGCAGTGCGGTGTGGTAGAGTGTTGCAGTGCGGTGTGGTAGAGTGTTGCAGTGCGGTGTGGTAGAGTGTTGCAGCGCGGTGTGGTAGAGTGGTGCAGTGCGATGTGGTAGAGTGTTGCAGTGCGGTGTGGTAGAGTGTTGCAGTGAGGTGTGGTAGAGTGTTGCAGTGCGGTGTGGTAGAGTGTTGCAGTGCGGTGTGGTAGAGTGTTGCAGTGCGGTGTGGTAGAGTGTTGCAGTGCGGTGTGGAAGAGTGTTGCAGTGCGGTGTGGTAGAGTGTTGCAGTGCGGTGTGGTAGAGTGTTGCAGTGCGGTGCGGTAGAGTGTTGCAGTGCGGTGTGGTAGAGTGTTGCAGTGCGGTGTGGTAGAGTGTTGCAGTGTGGTGTGGTAGAGTGTTGCAGTGCGGTGTGGTAGAGTGTTGCAGTGCGGTGTGGTAGAGTGTTGCAGTGCGGTGTGGTAGAGTGTTGAGGTGTGGTAGAGTGTTGCAGTGCGGTGTGGTAGAGTGTTGCAGTGCGGTGTGGTAGAGTGTTGAGGTGTGGTAGAGTGTTGCAGTGCGGTGTGGTAGAGTGTTGCAGTGCGGTGTGGTAGAGTGGTGCAGTGCGGTGTGGTAGAGTGTTGCAGTGCGGTGTGGTAGAGTGTTGTGGTGTGGTAGAGTGTTGCGGTGCGGTGTGGTACAGTGTTGCAGTGCGGTGTGGTAGAGTGTTGTGGTGTGGTAGAGTGTTGCAGTGCGGTGTGGTACAGTGTTGCAGTGCGGTGTGGTAGAGTGCTGCGGTGTTTGTAGAGTGTTGCAGTGCGGTGTGGTAGAGTGTTGCCGTGCGGTGTGGTAGAGTGTTGCGGTGCGGTAGAGTGTTGCAGTGCGGTGTGGTAGAGTGTTGCGGTGTGGTAGAGTTTTGTGGTGTGGTAGAGTGTTGCGGTGCGGTGTGGTAGAGTGTTGCGGTGTGGTAGAGTTTTGCGGTGTGGTAGAGTGTTGCGGTGTGGTAGAGTGTTGCGGTGTGGTAGAGTGTTGCGGTGTGGTAGAGTGTTGCGGTGTGGTAGAGTGTTGCGGTGTGGTAGAGTGTTGCAGTGCGGTGTGGTAGAGTTTTGCGGTGCGGTGTGGTAGAGTGTTGCGGTGTGGTACAGTGTTGCAGTGCGGGGTGGTAGAGTGTTGCGGTGTGGTAGAGTGTTGCGGTGTGGTGTGGTACAGTGTTGCAGTGCGGTGTGGTAGAGTGTTGCGGTGTGGTACAGTGTTGCAGTGCGGTGTGGTAGAGTGTTGTGGTGTGGTAGAGTGTTGCAGTGCAGTGTGGTACAGTGTTGCAGTGCGGTGTGGTAGAGTGCTGCGGTGTTTGTAGAGTGTTGCAGTGCGGTGTGGTAGAGTGTTGCGGTGCGGTGTGGTAGAGTGTTGCGGTGCGGTAGAGTGTTGCAGTGCGGTGTGGTAGAGTGTTGCGGTGTGGTAGAGTTTTGTGGTGTGGTAGAGTGTTGCGGTGCGGTGTGGTAGAGTGTTGCGGTGTGGTAGAGTTTTGTGGTGTGGTAGAGTGTTGCAGTGCAGTGTGGTAGAGTGTTGCGGTGTGGTAGAGTTTTGCGGTGTGGTAGAGTGTTGCGGTGTGGTAGAGTGTTGCGGTGTGGTAGAGTGTTGCGGTGTGGTAGAGTGTTGCGGTGTGGTAGAGTGTTGCAGTGCGGTGTGGTAGAGTGTTGCGGTGTGGTACAGTGTTGCAGTGCGGGGTGGTAGAGTGTTGCGGTGTGGTACAGTGTTGCAGTGCGGGGTGGTAGAGTGTTGCGGTGTGGTAGAGTGTTGCGGTGTGGTGTGGTACAGTGTTGCAGTGCGGTGTGGTAGAGTGTTGCGGTGTGGTACAGTGTTGCAGTGCGGTGTGGTAGAGTGTTGCGGTGTGGTAGAGTGTTGTGGTGTGGTAGAGTGTTGTGGTGTGGTGTGGTAGAGTGTTGCAGTGTGGTGTAGTACAGTACATACCTGTGATGGTGATCTTGGCAGACCACTTGGAGGTTCCGTCTAACACACTCTGTTTTATGGTCTTCATCTGCTGAGCATGGAGCAGCTTAGTGACAGCAAACACAGCCCTGATCTCGTCAAAGATCTCTGGCTTGTTCCTCTCCCTGATCTTCATCCTGTCCTTCATAGCTGTGATGATGTGCTGGGTCCGGTCCTCTGATCCCGTCTTAGAGCTTTTCTCAGCCGCCCCTGGAGAGAGGGAAGGAGAAGGGAAGGAGAGAGGGAAGGAGAAAGGGGAGGAGAGAGGGGAGGAAAAAGGGGGAAAATTCAAAAAATAAATAAATAAATAGTTCTAATAAATGCAACAGTTGGACAATATAATACTAATACTAATAAGGATACTACTACTATTACTACTACTACTACTACTACTATTACTACTACTACTACTACTACTACTACTACTACTACTACTACTACTACTACCACTACTACTACTACTACTATTACTACTACTACTACTACTACTACTACTACTACTACTACCACTACTACTACTACTACTACTACTACTACTACTACTACTACTACTAATAATAATAATAATAATAACAATACTAATAATAATAATAATATACTGATAATAACAACAATAATAATAACAATAATCATCATCATCATAATAATAATAATCTATGCCATTTAGCAGACGCTTTTATCCAACGCGATTTACAATGGATGAAGATACTTCAAACATTTAAAATTGTTATAATCCATTCGGCACTTAAAACATTTTACTCGCACAACAAATAATTAATGGTTGTCAAACATCTTTATCTTCATTGAATGCACTCATATATACATGTTCTTATTGTATACAGTATTTATGAAATATTTTGTGTTAAAATAAAATAAAGAAAAGTGCTCATATGCCGCATAAATTCACCAGGTGTATTTGCATATATTAGGACATTAACATATAGGGGTGGAACAAGGCTGCAAGGGCTTAATCAGTCTTCCCTACCTGCCCTCACCTGCTCTGTCTACCCTACCTGCCCTCACCTGCTCTGTCTACCATACCTTCCCTGTCTACCCTACCTGCCTTCACCTGCCCTGTCTACCCTACCTGCCCTCACCTTCTCTGTCCACCCTACCTGCCCTGTCTACCCTACCTGCTCTGTTTACCCTACCTGCCCACCCTACCTGCCCTCACCTGCTCTGTCTACCGTACCTGCCCTCACCTGCTCTGTCTATCCTACCTGCCCTCACCTGCCCTGTCTACCCTACCTGCCCTCACCTTCTCTGTCTACCCTACCTGCCCTGTCTACCCTACCTGCTCTGTTTACCCTACCTGCCCACCCTACCTGCCCTCACCTGCTCTGTCTACCGTACCTGCCCTCACCTGCTCTGTCTATCCTACCTGCCCTCACCTGCCCTGTCTACCCTACCTGCCCTCGCCTGCTCTGTCTACCCTACCTGCCCTCACCTGCTCTGTCTATCCTACCTGCCCTCACCTGCTCTGTCTATCCTACCTGCCCTCACCTGCTCTGTCTACCCTACCTGCCCTCACCTGCTCTGTCTATCCTACCTGCCCTCACCTGCCCTGTCTACCCTACCTGCCCTCACCTGCTCTGTCTATCCTCCCTGCCCTGTCTACCCTACCTGCCCTCACCTGCTTTGTCTATCCTACCTGCCCTCACCTGCTCTGTCTATCCTAACTGCCCTGTCTACCCTACCTGCTATGTCTACCCTACCTGCCCTCACCAGCTCTGTCTACCCTACCTGCCCTCACCTGCTCTGTCTACCCTACCTGCCCTCACCTGCTCTGTCTATCCTACCTGCACTCACCTGCTCTGTCTACCCTACCTGCCCTCACCTGCTCTGTCTATTCTACCTGCTCTGTCTACCCTACCTGCCCTCACCTGCTCTGTCTACCCTACCTGCCCTCACCTGCTCTGTCTATTCTACCTGCTCTGTCTCACCTGCTCTGTCTATTCTACCTGCCCTCACCTGCTCTGTCTATCCTACCTGCACCCACCTGCTCTGTCTACCCTACCTGCCCTCACCTGCTCTGTCTACCCTACCTGCCCTCACCTGCTCTGTCTATTCTACCTGCTCTGTCTCACCTGCTCTGTCTATTCTACCTGCCCTCACCTGCTCTGTCTATCCTACCTGCACCCACCTGCTCTGTCTATCCTACCTGCCCTCACCTGCTCTGTCTACCCTACCTGCACTCACCTGCTCTGTCTACCCTACCTGCCCTGTCTACCCTACCTGCTATGTCTACCCTACCTGCCCTCACCTGCTATGTCTACCCTACCTGCCCTCACCAGCTCTGTCTACCCTACCTGCCCTCACCTGCTCTGTCTACCCTACCTGCCCTCACCTGCTCTGTCTACCCTACCTGCCCTGTCTAACCTACCTGCCCTCACCTGCTCTGTCTATTCTACCTGCTCTGTCTCACCTGCTCTGTCTATTCTACCTGCCCTCACCTGCTCTGTCTATCCTACCTGCACCCACCTGCTCTGTCTATCCTACCTGCCCTCACCTGCTCTGTCTACCCTACCTGCGCCCACCTGCTCTGTCTACCCTACCTGCCCTCACCTGCTCTGTCTATTCTACCTGCTCTGTCTACCCTACCTGTTGTTGTCACGTTCTGTTGCATAATTCAACAAGTAGCAGGCTCGGCTCTAGATTACACTCATCTAAACAGACTTTACATTGTTACAGAAATCAGACAAAATATCACTATAATCCCAGTGTTCATTTTCAGAAGTTGTTTTCATTTCAGTGCATCACATTTGTAAACTTTTCAACTGTATTAAACTTGAAACTTTTAAAAATTCCACAAAAAATGAACACCCATCAAAATGAAGTTATATTTCTTGTCTTTCTCGTGATGTAAGTGTTGAGACGGTGTGTTAAATCCCAGACGAAGCTTCAGCGTTCTTATAGATTCAACGGAAAGACAACGTGTTCCATTGAGCCCATTACAGCTATCACCAGGGTGTGTTTGACAGGTCATTACAAATACATCCGCAGTCGTAGCGTTTAACGGGGGGAAAACGACGGGCGCAAGCGAGAGTATGAAAGAGTCGCACGAGTAAAATGAAAGCAATGAATCCAGAGAGATTTAATAATCAATCCAGAGAGATTTAACAATCAATCCAGAGAGATTTAATAATCAAACCAGAGAGATTTAATAATCAATCCAGAGAGATTTAATAATCAATCCAGAGAGATTTAATAATCAATCCAGAGAGATTTAACAATCAATCCAGAGAGATTTAATAATCAAACCAGAGAGATTTAATAATCAATCCAGAGAGATTTAATAATCAATCCAGAGAGATTTAATAATCAAACCAGAGAGATTTAATAATCAATCCAGAGAGATTTAATAATCAATCCAGAGAGATTTAATAATCAATCCAGAGAGATTTAATAATCAATCCAGAGAGATTTAATAATCAATCCAGAGAGATTTAATAATCAAACCAGAGAGATTTAACAATCAATCCAGAGAGATTTAATAATCAAACCAGAGAGATTTAATAATCAATCCAGAGAGATTTAATAATCAATCCAGAGAGATTTAATAATCAATCCAGAGAGATTTAATAATCAATCCAGAGAGATTTAATAATCAATCCAGAGAGATTTAATAATCAATCCAGAGAGATTTAATAATCAATCCAGAGAGATTTAACAATCAATCCAGAGAGATTTAACAATCAATCCAGAGAGATTTAACAATCAATCCAGAGAGATTTGATTGATTTAACAATCAAGCCAGAGAGATTTGATTGATTTAACAATCAAGCCAGAGAGATTTGATTGATTTAACAATCAAGCCAGAGAGATTTAACAATCAAGCCAGAGAGATTTAACAATCAAGCCAGAGAGATTTGATTGATTTAACAATCAATCCAGAGAGATTTAAGTGACACCCCTCAAACACAGGAAATAGATATCTGAAAAAGACAGATCCTCAGGTGGGAGGGGCACGTTGCGAGTTACACAAGAAAAGGTACAATTGAACGTCCTCAGCATTTCAACCCCCTCTTTCCTTCCATTTTTACTAGCCCTTATCTTCTCTACTCACTCTGCAGACAGTCAGCGTTGAGCAGCTCCTGGCACTTCTCGTGAACTTTGACCCCACACTCAGCACACCTCATGCCCTGGCGGGCGATGCCCCAAAGCAGTCCCTCACACTCATAGCAGTAGGTGGGTGTGGAGGCGGTCCACACCTGGAAGGCATGGGGCGTGGTGCAGGAGATGGGGTAGATCAGAGCCTGCAGGGTTTTCTTATACACGTGGTTCTTCTGTAGGAGAAGAGAGAGGGAGGGGAAGACAGAGATAGATAGAGGGACAGAGAGAAAGATAGATAGGAAGAGGGAGAGAGGAGCAGAGAGAGGGATAGAGAGAGAGATAGATAGGAAGAGGGAGAGAAGAGGAGAGAGAGGGAGAGAGGAGGAGAGATAGATAGAGGGACAGAGAGAAAGATAGATAGGAAGAGGGAGAGAGGAGGAGAGATAGAGAGAGAGAGATAGATAGGAAGAGGGAGAGAAGAGGAGAGGAGAGAGAGGGAGAGAGGAGGAGAGATAGATAGAGGGACAGAGAGAAAGATAGATAGGAAGAGAGGAGGAGAGAGGTAGAGGGAGAGAGGAGGAGAGATAGAGGGACAGAGAGAAAGATGGATAGGAAGAGGGAGAGAGGGGGTAAGAAGTAGAGAAGAACAGAAAAAATATCAAGATTGAAAGGGAGGGGAAGAGATAGGGAGAGAAAGAGAGAGGGTAACAGACAATGTTTAGTCAGGTGCAGTGGGTAGTGCAGAGCAGAGTTGAGGTGTACACAGAACCGTAGGCTGAGGTATAAACACTCACAGGGGAACTCAACCTTATGTTTGTTTGTTTGGTTACAACTGGAACGTTACAAAATATATGAGTCACCATCAGCCATCATTTCTTCTCAGAATGTGACAGGGATATGGGGTCAGGGAGAGAGGTAGGGAGAGGGAGCGAGGCACGGATAGGGGGAGAGGAAGAGGGGGAGGGAGGGAGAGAGGTAGGGAGAGGGAGCGAGGCACGGATAGGGGGAGAGGAAGAGGGGGAGGGAGGGAGAGAGGTAGGGAGAGGGAGCGAGGCACGGAGAGAGGGAGAGGAAGAGGGGGAGGGAGAAGGAGGGAGAGAGGTAGGTAGGGAAAGGTGGAGGGAGAGCGGTAGGGAGAGGGGTAGAGGGAGAGGGTGAGAGGGATAAGGGGGGATAGGTAGGAGGAGAGGTAGAGGGAGAGAGGGATAAGGGGGATAAGTAGGGGGAGAGGGAGAGAGGGATAAGGTGGATAGGTAGGGAGAGAGGGATAAGGGGGAGAGGGATCTGGGGGATAGTTAGGGGGAGAGAGGGATAAGGGGGAGAGAGGTAGAAGGGAGAGAGAGATAAGGGTGAGAGGGAAAGAGGGATAAGGGGGAGAGGGAGAGAGGGATAAGGGGGAGAGGGAGAGGGATAAGGGGGATAGGTAGGGGGAGAGAGTGATAAGGTGGAGATGGATCTGGGGGATAGTTAGGGGGAGAGAGGGATAAGGGAGAGAGAGGGATAATGGGGAGAGAGGGATAAGGGAGAGAGAGGGATAAGGGGGAGAGAGGGATAAGGGAGAGAGGGATAAGGGGGATAGGTATGGGGAGAGAGTGATAAGGGGGAGAGGGAGAGAGGGATAAGGGAGAGAGGGATAAGGGGGATAGGTAGGGGGAGAGGATAAGGGAAACAGGTAGGGAGAGAGATAGGGGGAGAAGGAGTGGTAGGGAGAGGGGGAGAGGTAGAAGGGGGAGAGGTAGCGAGAGGAGGAGAGGGAGAAGGGGGAGAGGGGGATAAGAGAGAGGCAGCGGTAGAGAGAGAGAGCGAGAGAAAGAAAGAAGGAGAGTATTGTACCAAGGAAAGCCACACTAAGCTATTTATAAAGTCACACAGGCCAGCGCTTCACACAAAATGACCAAGGAAAGGTCAGACTGAATAGATTAACAAGTGGTGAGTCCTCTCACCAGCTCCTGGTCCTTCTGGGACGTCTGTGTAGCCATAGAGAGCCCTGCCTTCCTGGCCTGCAACATGGACTGAGAGAGAGAGTGAGAGAGAGAGAGAGAGAGAGAGAGAGAGAGAGAGAAAGAGAGAGAGAGAGAGAGAGAGAGAGGATTGAAAAGATTGAAGATTGAGGTCAGAAGAGAGGTTTATTATCTACAAATACAATAACTGTGGTTTAGTTCACACTCAGACATATAATATATGTGTGAACAGGGGATTATGTTTCTTAGCCTGGCTACCAGTTTGAATTTTCGTTCCACTCCTTTGCATGACACAGGTTCTGGATTTCAGGCTAAAGGATAGAACCTGTTGTGTATGTGACTCAGACTATAGTTGTCTAAGGACAGATCATGTGTGCTTAGCAATGCTCTGATATGTCCCTGTGTGTCTAATTCCCTCTCTCCTCCACAGTGGACTGTCTCACAATCGCATACACATACTAAGAACCTCTCTGTCTGTCTGTCTGTCTGTCTGTCTGTCTGTCTGGAGGGCCTGCTCCCTGCTACACAAGCTAATCAATGTCGTTAGCCGTTTCCCGCTAAATGGCAAAAATGCTCTCGAATTATGTATTTTTATTTAACTAGGCAAGTCAGTTAAGAACAAATTCTTATAAATTCTTATTTTCAATGACGGCCTAGGAACAGTAGGTTAACTGCCTGTTCAGGGGCAGAACGACAGATTTGTACCTTGTCAGCTTGGGGATTTGAACTGGCAACCTTCTGGTTGCCACTCTAACACTCTAACCACTGCTCTGAAGAGAAAAACAAGATAAACAAAACAAAACTCCACTCTGCAAGAGGTGTGTTTTTGTTTAGTCACTGTGTGCTACAGCGTATGAAAGCCGATGTGTGTGGGAGAAGAGATGGACAGGGTTAGAATGTTTGTGGTGTAATTTGTTGTGAAGTAGATGGATGTTTTCTCCTGTTTCGACAACTACAGTAAGGACCTGGTGGAGTGGCATAAACAGTCACTAAACCACATAGGTTTAGCCTACATAGCCTACAGTAGTTTAGCCTACAGTAGTTTAGCCTACAGTAGTTTAGCCTACAGTAGTTTAGCCTACATAGCCTACAGTAGTTTAGCCTACAGTAGTTTAGTCTACAGTAGTTTAGCCTACAGTAGTTTAGTCTACAGTAGTTTAGCCTACATAGCCTACAGTAGTTTAGCCTACATAGCCTACAGTAGTTTAGCCTACATATCCTACAGTAGTTTAGCCTACATAGCCTACAGTAGTTTAGCCTACATAGCCTACAGTAGTTTAGCCTACATAGCCTACAGTAGTTTAGCCTACAGTAGTTTAGCCTACATAGCCTACAGTAGTTTAGCCTATAGTAGTTTAGCCTACATAGCCTCCAGCAGTTTAGCCTACAGTAGTTTAGCCTACATAGCCTACAGTAGTTTAGCCTACATAGCCTACAGTAGTTTAGCCTACATAGCCTACAGTAGTTTAGCCTACATAGCCTACAGTAGTTTAGCCTACAGTAGTTTAGCCTACATAGCCTACAGTAGTTTAGCCTACAGTAGTTTAGCCTACATAGCCTACAGCAGTTTAGCCTACAGTAGTTTAGCCTACATAGCCTACAGTAGTTTAGACTACAGTAGTTTAGCCTACATAGCCTACAGTAGTTTAGCCTACATAGCCTACAGTAGTTTAGCCTACAGTAGTTTAGCCTACATAGCCTACAGTAGTTTAGCCTACAGTAGTTTAGCCTAGATAGCCTACAGTAGTTTAGCATACATAGCCTACAGTAGTTTAGCCTACAGTAGTTTAGCCTACATAGCCTACAGTAGTTTAGCCTACAGTAGTTTAGTCTACATAGCCTAGAGTAGTTTAGCCTACATAGCCTACAGTAGATTAGCCTACAGTAGTTTAGTCTACATAGCCTACAGTAGTTTAGCCTACAGTAGTTTAGCCTACATAGCCTACAGTAGTTTAGCCTACAGTTGTTTAGTCTACATAGCCTACAGTAGTTTAGCCTACAGTAGTTTAGTCTACATAGCCTACAGTTGTTTAGTCTACATAGCCTACAGTTGTTTAGTCTACATAGCCTACAGTAGTTTAGCCTACAGTAGTTTAGTCTACATAGCCTACAGTTGTTTAGTCTACATAGCCTACAGTAGTTTAACCTACATAGTCTACAGTAGTTTAGTCTACAGTAGTTTAGTCTCCATAGCCTACAGTAGTTTAGTCTCCATAGCCTACAGTAGTTTAGTCTACATAGCCTACAGTAGTTTAGCCTACATAGCCCACAGTAGTTTAGCCTACATAGCCTACAGTAGTTTAGTCTCCATAGCCTACAGTAGTTTAGTCTCCATAGCCTACAGTAGTTTAGTCTACATAGCCTACAGTAGTTTAGCCTACATAGCCTACAGTAGTTTAGCCTACATAGCCTACAGTAGTTTAGTCTCAATAGCCTACAGTAGTTTAGTCTCCATAGCCTACAGTAGTTTAGTCTCCATAGCCTACAGTAGTTTAGTCTACATAGCCTACAGTAGTTTAGCCTACATAGCCTACAGTAGTTTAGCCTACATAGCCTACAGTAGTTTAGTCTACAGTAGTTTAGTCTACATAGTCTACAGTAGTTTAGCCTACATAGCCTACAGTAGTTTAGCCTACAGTAGTTTAGTCTATATAGCCTACAGTAGTTTAGCCTACAGTAGTTTCTCTACGGACTTTAGTGTTGACCTCGGAGTGAAACTGTTAGTCACAACGTGGATGCTATCGACTTGATGTTGTCAGCGTGTGTGTGTGTGAGAGGCTGTGTTGAGCTCACTGTCAGACACTTACCATTGCCTGAGGGAAGACAGTGACAGGGGCAGGACGAGAAAGAACAAGAAATAATCAAGGTTAGAGCATCACAAGAAGACTGGTGTTCCTCAGAGAGTAGCTCTCCCACATCAAACACTTCAAACACAGTCAGACGTCGCTCTGCTCTGAGAGACTTGAGGAGGAGAGAAACGTCAGTGGATTTTCTTTAGTGACACGTAAATACAACACAATTTGGAAACAGAACGACCTTGAACCAAGTTTTTAAAATCTGCAAAGTACAGAATAATGTGTACAAATACAGTACCCTGCCGAATCCAGCACCTTGAACAGGATGCACTACTGTACACAGGCCTTGTAGTTCTTTAGGTTTCTGCAATAGTGTTTTCATTTGACTTTACAGAGGTCCGATTCATTTATGTAACCAAAGGTAAATCTTTATCTTGTCGTCTGCCTGAGGTACTGTGAGTTCAGGAGTCAAAGGTCAAGAGGTCAGAGAAACTCACCAGCTCGCTGACCAGAGGGATAGGCCGTCTCTTGCGGAGGTCAGGCATGCTGTCGATCCCAAAGGGCGTGGCGCCACTAAACACACACACACACAGTTCAAAACAAGATACAACAACGTACCAAATCTATTAGAGGTCATCATTGCTGGTGGTTGGACTCCAGTCCACTTGAATATGTACAGATCCACACACAGAGAAAGACACACACAAAGACAGGACAGACACACGCACGCACGCACACACGCACGTACGCACGCACACACAGACAGAGGCATTGTCACTGACCCAGGCTTGGCCCACGGGTGCTGGCTGGGGTCTCCATCTCGGCCCTGTAATAGAGGTCAAAGGTCAGGCGTTTAGCCACTGAGACTGACAGTTCTCATAGAAGTTAAGATAATAGAACACGTACACATAATATGACATAAAATCAAAGCAGAATCAGAGACAGAGAGAGAGGGGTTGGACGGGGTTGGTTGAGTTTCACTGAAGCATGCCAGAGAGGATTTCCATCGGCTGAAACACACTGGAGGTTGGATGAGGGAGCATCATCAACAAACAAACACACTGAAGGTTGGATCAGGGAGCATCATCAACAAACAAACACACTGGAGGTTGGATCAGGGAGCATCATCAACAAACAAACACACTGGAGGTTGGATCAGGGAGCACTCACCCACCCACACATGCACTCACCCACCCACACATGCACTCACCCACCCACCCACACATGTACTCACCCACCCACCCACACATGCACACACCCACCCACACATGCACCCACTCACCCACACATGCACCCACTCACCCACCAACACATGCACCCACTCACCCACCAACACATGCACCCACTCACCCACCCATGCAGTCACTCACACACAAACACCCACAAATGTAACCCACAAATCTTTCCTTCTCAAATACACTTTTTTTCTGTCAACAAACAATCTTTCATCATCAATACTGTCCATGATGTCCCTCCACTTTCATCATCAATACTGTCCATGATGTCCCTCTACTTTCATCATCAATACTGTCCATGATGTCCCTCCACTTTCATCATCAATACTGTCCATGATGTCCCTCTACTTTCATCATCAATACTGTCCATGATGTCCCTCCACTTTCATCATCAATACTGTCCATGATGTCCCTCCACTTTCATCATCAATACTGTCCATGATGTCCCTCTACTTTCATCATCAATACTGTCTATGTCCCTCTACTTTCATCATCAATACTGTCCATGATGTCCCTCTACTTTCATCATCAATACTGTCCATGATGTCCCTCTATTTTCATCATCAATACTGTCCATCTCCCTCTACTTTCATCATCAATACTGTCCATCTCCCTCTACTTTCATCATCAATACTGTCCATGATGTCCCTCTACTTTCATCATCAATACTGTCCATGATGTCCCTCTACTTTCATCATCAATACTGTCCATGATGTCCCTCTACTTTCATCATCAATACTGTCCATGATGTCCCTCCACTTTCATCATCAATACTGTCCATGATGTCCCTCTACTTTCCTCATCAATACTGTCCATGTCCCTCCACTTTCATCATCAATACTGTCCATGATGTCCCTCTACTTTCATCATCAATACTGTCCATGATGTCCCTCTACTTTCATCATCAATACTGTCCATGATGTCCCTCTACTTTCATCATCAATACTGTCCATGATGTCCCTCCACTTTCATCATCAATACTGTCCATGATGTCCCTCTACTTTCATCATCAATACTGTCCATGATGTCCCTCTACTTTCATCATCAATACTGTCCATGATGTCCCTCTACTTTCATCATCAATACTGTCCATGATGTCCCTCTACTTTCATCATCAATACTGTCCATGATGTCCCTCTACTTTCATCATCAATACTGTCCATGATGTCCCTCTACTTTCATCATCAATACTGTCCATGATGTCCCTCTACTTTCATCATCAATACTGTCCATGATGTCCCTCTACTTTCATCATCAATACTGTCTATGTCCCTCTACTTTCATCATCAATACTGTCCATGATGTCCCTCTACTTTCATCATCAATACTGTCCATGATGTCCCTCTACTTTCATCATCAATACTGTCCATGATGTCCCTCCACTTTCATCATCAATACTGTCCATGATGTCCCTCCACTTTCATCATCAATACTGTCCATGTCCCTCTACTTTCATCATCAATACTGTCCATGATGTCCCTCCACTTTCATCATCAATACTGTCCATGTCCCTCCACTTTCATCATCAATACTGTCCATGTCCCTCTACTTTCATCATCAATACTGTCCATGTCCCTCTACTTTCATCATCAATACTGTCCATGTCCCTCTACTTTCGTCATCAATACTGTCCATGTCCCTCTACTTTCATCATCAATACTGTCCATGATGTCCCTCCACTTTCATCATCAATACTGTCCATGATGTCCCTCTACTTTCATCATCAATACTGTCCATCTCCCTCCACTTTCATCATCAATACTGTCCATGATGTCCCTCCACTTTCATCATCAATACTGTCTATGTCCCTCTACTTTCATCATCAATACTGTCCATGATGTCCCTCTACTTTCATCATCAATACTGTCCATGATGTCCCTCTACTTTCATCATCAATACTGTCCATGATGTCCCTCCACTTTCATCATCAATACTGTCCATGTCCCTCTACTTTCATCATCAATACTGTCCATGATGTCCCTCCACTTTCATCATCAATACTGTCCATCTCCCTCTACTTTCATCATCAATACTGTCCATGATGTCCCTCTACTTTCATCATCAATACTGTCCATGATGTCCCTCTACTTTCATCATCAATACTGTCCATGTCCCTCTACTTTCATCATCAATACTGTCCATGATGTCCCTCTACTTTCATCATCAATACTGTCCATGTCCCTCTACTTTCATCATCAATACTGTCCATGATGTCCCTCTACTTTCATCATCAATACTGTCCATGTCCCTCTACTTTCATCATCAATACTGTCCATGATGTCCCTCTACTTTCATCATCAATACTGTCCATGTCCCTCTACTTTCATCATCAATACTGTCCATGTCCCTCTACTTTCATCATCAATACTGTCCATGATGTCCCTCTACTTTCATCATCAATACTGTCCATGTCCCTCTACTTTCATCATCAATACTGTCCATGATGTCCCTCCACTTTCATTATCAATACTGTCCATGATGTCCCTCTACTTTCCTCATCAATACTGTCCATGTCCCTCCACTTTCATCATCAATACTGTCCATGATGTCCCTCTACTTTCATCATCAATACTGTCCATGATGTCCCTCTACTTTCATCATCAATACTGTCCATGATGTCCCTCTACTTTCATCATCAATACTGTCCATGATGTCCCTCCACTTTCATCATCAATACTGTCCATGATGTCCCTCTACTTTCATCATCAATACTGTCCATGATGTCCCTCTACTTTCATCATCAATACTGTCCATGATGTCCCTCTACTTTCATCATCAATACTGTCCATGATGTCCCTCTACTTTCATCATCAATACTGTCCATGATGTCCCTCTACTTTCATCATCAATACTGTCCATGATGTCCCTCTACTTTCATCATCAATACTGTCCATGATGTCCCTCTACTTTCATCATCAATACTGTCCATGATGTCCCTCCACTTTCATCATCAATACTGTCCATGATGTCCCTCCACTTTCATCATCAATACTGTCCATGTCCCTCTACTTTCATCATCAATACTGTCCATGATGTCCCTCCACTTTCATCATCAATACTGTCCATGTCCCTCCACTTTCATCATCAATACTGTCCATGTCCCTCTACTTTCATCATCAATACTGTCCATGTCCCTCTACTTTCATCATCAATACTGTCCATGTCCCTCTACTTTCGTCATCAATACTGTCCATGTCCCTCTACTTTCATCATCAATACTGTCCATGATGTCCCTCCACTTTCATCATCAATACTGTCCATGATGTCCCTCTACTTTCATCATCAATACTGTCCATCTCCCTCCACTTTCATCATCAATACTGTCCATGATGTCCCTCCACTTTCATCATCAATACTGTCTATGTCCCTCTACTTTCATCATCAATACTGTCCATGTCCCTCTACTTTCATCATCAATACTGTCCATGATGTCCCTCCACTTTCATCATCAATACTGTCCATGATGTCCCTCTACTTTCATCATCAATACTGTCCATGTCCCTCTACTTTCATCATCAATACTGTCCATGATGTCCCTCCACTTTCATCATCAATACTGTCCATGATGTCCCTCTACTTTCATCATCAATACTGTCCATCTCCCTCCACTTTCATCATCAATACTGTCCATGATGTCCCTCCACTTTCATCATCAATACTGTCCATGTCCCTCCACTTTCATCATCAATACTGTCCATGATGTCCCTCTACTTTCATCATCAATACTGTCCATGTCCCTCTACTTTCATCATCAATACTGTCCATGATGTCCCTCTACTTTCATCATCAATACTGTCCATGTCCCTCTACTTTCATCATCAATACTGTCCATGATGTCCCTCTACTTTCATCATCAATACTGTCCATGTCCCTCTACTTTCATCATCAATACTGTCCATCTCCCTCCACTTTCATCATCAATACTGTCCATGATGTCCCTCCACTTTCATCATCAATACTGTCCATGATGTCCCTCTACTTTCATCATCAATACTGTCCATGTCCCTCTACTTTCATCATCAATACTGTCCATGATGTCCCTCCACTTTCATCATCAATACTGTCCATGATGTCCCTCTACTTTCATCATCAATACTGTCCATCTCCCTCCACTTTCATCATCAATACTGTCCATGATGTCCCTCCACTTTCATCATCAATACTGTCCATGTCCCTCTACTTTCATCATCAATACTGTCCATCTCCCTCCACTTTCATCATCAATACTGTCCATGATGTCCCTCCACTTTCATCATCAATACTGTCCATGTCCCTCTACTTTCATCATCAATACTGTCCATCTCCCTCCACTTTCATCATCAATACTGTCCATGATGTCCCTCTACTTTCATCATCAATACTGTCCATGATGTCCCTCTACTTTCATCATCAATACTGTCCATGTCCCTCTACTTTCATCATCAATACTGTCCATGATGTCCCTCTACTTTCATCATCAATACTGTCCATGTCCCTCTACTTTCATCATCAATACTGTCCATGATGTCCCTCTACTTTCATCATCAATACTGTCCATGATGTCCCTCTACTTTCATCATCAATACTGTCCATGTCCCTCTACTTTCATCATCAATACTGTCCATGTCCCTCTACTTTCATCATCAATACTGTCCATGATGTCCCTCCACTTTCATCATCAATACTGTCCATGTCCCTCTACTTTCATCATCAATACTGTCCATGATGTCCCTCTACTTTCATCATCAATACTGTCCATGATGTCCCTCTACTTTCATCATCAATACTGTCCATGTCCCTCCACTTTCATCATCAATACTGTCCATGTCCCTCCACTTTCATCATCAATACTGTCCATGATGTCCCTCCACTTTCATCATCAATACTGTCCATGATGTCCCTCCACTTTCATCATCAATACTGTCCATGATGTCCCTCTACTTTCATCATCAATACTGTCCATGTCCCTCCACTTTCATCATCAATACTGTCCATGCCCTCTACTTTCATCATCAATACTGTCCATGATGTCCCTCTACTTTCATCATCAATACTGTCCATGTCCCTCTACTTTCATCATCAATACTGTCCATGATGTCCCTCCACTTTCATCATCAATACTGTCCATGTCCCTCTACTTTCATCATCAATACTGTCCATGATGTCCCTCTACTTTCATCATCAATACTGTCCATCTCCCTCTACTTTCATCATCAATACTGTCCATGATGTCCCTCCACTTTCTCCTGAAGGGTGTTTGTTCTGTATGATCAACATGCGGTCAATAATGACCTATTCAGCTATGACCCACTGTGATTAATCAAATCAAATGTATTTATATAGCCCTTAGCTGATATCTCAAAGTGCTGTACAGAAACCCAGCCTAAAACCCCAAACAGCAAGCAATGCAGGTGAGGAAGCACGGTGGCTAGGGAAAAACTCCCTAGAAAGGCCAAAACCTAGGAAGAAACCTAGAGAGGAACCAGGCTATGTGGGGTGGCCAGTCCTCTTCTGGCTGTGCCGGGTGGAGATTATAACATAACATGGCCAAGACCTAGGAAGAAACCTAGAGAGGAACCAGGCTATGTGGGGTGGCCAGTCCTCTTCTGGCTGTGCCGGGTGGTGATTATAACATAACATGGCCAAGACCTAGGAAGAAACCTAGAGAGGAACCAGGCTCTGTGGGGTGGCCAGTCCTCTTCTGGCTGTGCCGGGTGGAGATTATAACATGGCCAAAACCTAGGAAGAAACCTAGAGAGGAACCAGGCTATGTGGGGTGGCCAGTCCTCTTCTGGCTGTGCCGGGTGGAGATTATAACATAACATGGCCAAGACCTAGGAAGAAACCTAGAGAGGAACCAGGCTCTGTGGGGTGGCCAGTCCTCTTCTGGCTGTGCCGGGTGGAGATTATAACATAACATGGCCAAAACCTAGGAAGAAACCTAGAGAGGAACCAGGCTATGTGGGGTGGCCAGTCCTCTTCTGGCTGTGCCGGGTGGAGATTATAACATAACATGGCCAAGACCTAGGAAGAAACCTAGAGAGGAACCAGGCTATGTGGGGTGGCCAGTCCTCTTCCAACTGAATTTCCTACATGGCTCTGACTCCGCATAACTATAAAAACTACCGCATTTACAGCAAAGCTTTGAAATGCACTACTGTTAAAGTGAAATCCCTGAGATAATACCTATGTACTGAGATAATACCTATGTACTGAGATAATACCTATGTACTGAGATAATACCTATGTACTGAGATAATACCTATGTACTGAGATAATACCTATGTACTGAGATAATACCTATGTACTGAGATAATACCTATGTACTGAGATAATACCTATGTACTGAGATAATACCTATGTACTGAGATAATACCTATGTACTGAGATAATACCTATGTACTGAGATAATACCTATGTACTGAGATAATACCTATGTATGGAGATAATACCTATGTACTGAGATAATACCTATGTACTGAGATAATACCTATGTACTGAGATAATACCTATGTACGGAGATAATACCTATGTACTGAGATAATAAAGTTCCCTTTAACCCAATGAGTCGCTCCGCCGTAACGCCGACACATTTTTTTTGTCGCCTTCTAACCACTTTCAAACGTTGTGTGTTTGACTTCTGAGCTGAGCGACGGCGGATCCCGAAGGGGCCCGTGCAAGTTTATATTACAAGAATGTCTGTAGAGTCTAAATGGTTTGAGCTACAAAACTATTCAAAGCTATCTATGAAAAGATGACTATCACGAACACGAACATGTAAAAAAATTTTTTTATCCTGACAAGTTACACAAGTGTCGATAGAAGGTAAGGGGTTCTTCTACATAGAAGCTCATAGGAAATCCCAGGACATAGTGTCTATAATACTGTAAGGGGTTATTCTATATAGATCATAGGAAATCCCAGGTCATAGTGTCTATAATACTGTAAGGGGTTCTTCTACATAGAAGCTCATAGGAAATCCCAGGACATAGTGTCTATAATACTGTAAGGGGTTATTCTATATAGATCATAGGAAATCCCAGGACATAGTGTCTATAGTACTGTAAGGGGTTATTCTATATAGATCATAGGGAATCCCAGGTCATAGTGTCTATAGTACTGTAAGGGGATTTATTCTATATAGATCATAGGGAATCCCAGGACATAGTGTCTATAATACTGTAAGGGGTTCTTCTACATAGATCATAGGAAATCCCAGGTCATAGTGTCTATAGTACTGTAAGGGGTTCTCCTACATAGAAGCTCATAGGGAATCCCAGGTCATAGTGTCTATAATACTGTAAGGGGTTCTTCTACATAGATCATAGGGAATCCCAGGTCATAGTGTCTATAATACTGTAATACGCTCACATATAGTTGCTGTCACAAACTACGTACTCCACACAGTTGTCACTGACTTGCTGGATATTCATTTCCCAGTGAGCAAACCATTTCTGTACTTACAGCATTCATATAAATGCATTTTTATTTATACATTTTGGTCAATAAAACTCATGAATGCAACTGTTCAAATAGTTTTGTGTTTTACTTGTAGCCCTGGTTGTCCTGGAAATAAAATGGTCAAACACTTAATTGTGAGGCTAAATAAAGTGGTTGGACTGGCAGATAAATGAAAGTCAGACAAATTAAAAGTTGATCTTTTGCTGGGGTCTCGGGACTGATAGGGTTAACAAGGAAAACAAGCCTGCATCGGCAAGATCATCACCACCAAGAGACAAACCAAATGAAGGAAGCCATTTAAGTAATACTACTTGATGTTGCCATGTAACATAGGAGCATAAAAAGGTCAACTTCAAAACAAACACCAGCTATGAAGGCATGCGTATAAAGACATTCACATGAGACTATAAAATGGAAAAAAGTGACCTGATCATCTTGACTTCCATCTGAAAGAGAGGAGAGAGAGAGAGAGAGAGAGACAGAGAGAAACAGAGAGACAGAGACAGAGACAATGAGAAAGACAGAGAGACAGAGACAGAGACAATGAGAGAGGAGAGAGAGAGACAGGGAGACAAAGAGAGAGAGACAGAGATACAAAGAGAAAGGAGAGAGAGAGACAGAGACAAAGAGAGAGGCAGAGAGACAGAGAGAGAGAGAGACAAAGAGAGAGAGACAGAAAGAGAGAGGGAGAAAGAAAGAGAGAGAGACAGAAAGAGAGAGAGAGAGGGTGAGAGAGAGAGCGAGAGACAGAGACAGAGACAAAGAGAGGGGAGAGAGAGAGACAAAGAGACAAAGAGAGAGAGAGACAGAGAGGCAAAGAGAAAGGAGAGAGCGAGAGACAAAGACAGAGAGACAGAGAGAGAGGCAGAGAGACAGAGGCGGGGGGAGAGAGCCAGAGAGACAGAGGGAGAGGCAGAGAGACAAAGAGAGGCAGAGATAGGAGAGAGAGAGGAGACAGCGAGACAAAGAGAGGCAGAGAGAGAGACAAAGAGAGGCAGAGAGAGAGAGAGAGAGAGAGAAAGCGAGAGGAGAAAGAAAGAGAGAGGAGAGAGAAAGAGATAGGCAGAGTCATCAACTAAGCAGTTCAAGTAAACAGAACAACTCCTTCCAGCTGATCAATTCGGAGTAAATGCTACAGTAGTGATGCTGGGTGGGTGATGCTACAGTAGTGATGCTGGGAGGGTGATGGTAGAGTAGTGATGCTGGGGGGTGATGCTACAGTAGTGATGCTGGGGGGTGATGGTAGAGTAGTGATGCTGGGAGGGTGATTGTAGAGTAGTGATGCTGGGAGGGGGATTGTAGAGTAGTGATGCTGGCGGGTGATGGTAGAGTTGTGAGTTGTGATGCTGGGAGGGTGATGGTAGAGTAGTGATGCTGGGGAGTGATGGTAGAAGAGGCCCACAGTGAGCCAGACTCACAGGGACACACAGGGATTGAGGTCATGAATGTTTCATCAACATGTATAATTCATTATGAAAATGACTCCTAATCTTCCCTCTTCTTCTTTAATATCAGCCCTACTTTCAGAGGAGATAATTCATGTTTTTAATGCAGTAAATGGCCATACTGCTCCTAGAATGGCAGGTGATGATGCATTGCTACAAATGGGGAGTATAACTACAGGATCACCAAAGAGACAATTCTATATCATATACAGTGCCTTGCGAAAGTATTCAGGCCCCATTGAACTTTGCGACCTTTTGCCACATTTCAGGCTTCAAACATAAAGATATAAAACTGTATTTGTTTGTGAAGAATCAACAACAAGTGGGACACAATCATGAAGTGGAACGACATTTATTGGATATTTCAAACTTTTTTAACAAATCAAAAACTGAAAAATTGGCCGTGCAAAATTATTCAGCCCTCTTAAGTTAATACTTTGTAGCGCCACCTTTTGCTGCGATTACAGCTGTAAGTCGCTTGGGGTATGTCTCTATCAGTTTTGCACATCGAGAGACTGACATTTTTTCCCATTCCTCCTTGCAAAACAGCTCGAGTTCAGTGAGGTTGGATGGAGAGCATTTGTGAACAGCAGTTTTCAGTTCTTTCCACAGATTCTCGATTGGATTCAGGTCTGGACTTTGACTTGGCCATTCTAACACCTGGATATGTTTATTTTTGAACCATTCCATTGTAGATTTTGCTTTATGTTTTGGATCATTGTCTTGTTGGAAGACAAATCTCTGTCCCAGTCTCAGGTCTTTTGCAGACTCCATTCTTCCAGAATAGTCCTGTATTTGGCTCCATCCATCTTCCCATCAATTTTAACCATCTTCCCTGTCCCTGCTGAAGAAAAGCAGGCCCAAACCATGATGCTGCCACCACCATGTTTGACAGTGGGGATGGTGTGTTCAGCTGTGTTGCTTTTACGCCAAACATAACGTTTTGCATTGTTGCCAAAAAGTTCAATTTTGGTTTCATCTGACCAGAGCACTTTCTTCCACATGTTTGGTGTGTCTTCCAGGTGGCTTGTGGCAAACTTTAAGACACTTTTTATGGATATCTTTAAGAAATGGCTTTCTTCTTGCCAATCTTCCATAAAGGCCAGATTTGTGCAATATACGACTGATTGTTGTCTTATGGACAGAGTCTCCCACCTCAGCTGTAGATCTCTGCAGTTCATCCAGAGTGATCATGGGCCTCTTGGCTGCATCTCTGATCAGTCTTCTCCTTGTATGAGTTGAAAGTTTAGAGGGACGGCCAGGTCTTGGTAGATTTGCAGGGGTCTGATACTCCTTCGATTTCAATATTATCGCTTGCACAGTGCTCCTTGGGATGTTTAAAGCTTGGGAAATCTTTTTGTATCCAAATCCGGCTTTAAACTTCTTCACAACAGTATCTCGGACCTGCCTGGTGTGTTCCTTGTTCTTCATGATGCTCTCTGCGCTTTTAACGGACCTCTGAGACTATCACAGTGCAGGTGCATTTATACGGAGACTTGATTACACAGGTGGATTGTATTTATCATCATTAATCATTTAGGTCAACATTGGATCATTCAGAGATCCTCACTGAACTTCTGGAGAGAGTTTGCTGCACTGAAAGTAAAGGGGCTGAATAATTTTGCACGCCCAATTTTTCAGTTTTTGATTTGTTAAAAAAGTTTGAAATATCCAATAAATGTCGTTCCACTTCATGATTGTGTCCCACTTGTTGTTGATTCTTCACAAAGAAATACAGTTTTATATCTTTATGTTTGAAGCCTGAAATGTGGCAAAAGGTCGCAAAGTTCAAGGGGGCCGAATACTTTCGCAAGGCACTGTTCCTTTCGTCGGCCATTCTATGTGATTTCACTCCATATAAGTAACGAAAAGCCAATTTTATACTCCCCCAATCAAATATAATACAGTATCTATGTGGAATAGGTGACATGGAAGTCAATGGAACGGACAATCAGCAGTTGCCTCATGATTTTTGGGTGAATTAAAATAAATTCATGATATGTACCCATATATTCTAACGTATAATGCTTCATGAGGTTTTTAGTTCAACTGTTGTACCCCATCAAAACCCAAAATATAAGCTTGTATTCATTTGATGTTTGTAAACAAAGTAAACATAGACAAAAAAACTATATAACCACAAAACATTATTAAAACTATAACTTTGATTTCATACATCCCTAGCTCTCTCTATGAATTTGAGAGAGTGGTTACATTTATCCAGCCCCATTTCTCAGCTTTTTACCGAAACAAGGGGCAGGGAGTAACTTTGTCGTTGTTTTCACTGCTGATTGCCGCTTTAATTATGAGACAAAATAATACTGTAGAAGATTAGTTCTAGTGAAGAGCAAAGTAAAAGACTTTATAAAACCTACTGCGTCTCCACCGATGAAGAAGTCTACAGGGGAGATATAGTATATAAGGGAGTGTTATTGTACCCCTGAGATGAAACAGAATAAGGGCTTTGATCATTAAAGGTAGGCCGAAAAAGATCTGAGGTTTCTTTGGAAGTGTCGATTTCTCAGATAACAATATAACAATGGTATGGCCCAGGAAAAAAAATAATCCGGAAACAGCTCTAGATTCTTCAACGAGATGAGAAACAAAACAAAATGACAAGAGGTTTTTTTGTAATACAAGAAGAAGAAGAAAAAATGAACTAAAGTCAAACAGAAAACATACAGACTCTGTAACTCATGCTGAGGCCTGAGGAGACAAAAAAAAAGATAAGCGAAGGAAGATGAGGAATCAGAAGACAACAAAAGAAAAAAGATGGTAGAAGTTTGTGCTCATGAAAAAACTTACAGCGCGTGAGATAGAACAAAATAAGTATTGTAGACGTATGACAGAGAAAATGGAATAAATAAATAACCAGATGATGAACATGAGCTCTTGTTCCAGATAGTGCTAGATGAGGAGGAGTACGATGGACGGACGTCTGGTAAGTGATAGCTACCTGGGATGAGGTCATCCTCCTCGAACGTGGACATGGTCATGCTGGTGACCTGATGCTGTGTCTCCCTCTTCTCCTGCAGGATCTGCTGGAAGGTCCTCAGGCACTTCAGCCTCCGCACCTCCCTCTGGCTCATCTCCGGGGGGTGCTCCTTTGGTTCTGCCTCTCCCGCTGCCTCACCCTCAGGGGCTGCAGGGGTATCTGGGACATCTGCTTCTATGTTGGGCTGCGGAGGCGACAGCGGTGGGGGTTCGTCTCCCCGCTTCTCCTGCGGTGCTGGCTCCTCAGCCAAGGAGGAAAGCGAAAGGGACTCTGCAGTGGTGCATTGCGATAGCGAGGTGTTGAGAGTGGGGGCGTCTGTTGGGCCCTGGGGCAAAGGAGACACTCCCTTTTCCTCTGATTCTATATGGGGTGGGGAGAAGGTAGGCTCTGGACCAGCTGAGGAAAAGTCTAGGCCTGGGTGGTAAACATCTTGTCCAGGGTAGGGAAGGGGAGAAGTTTTGCAAGGGTCATCATGGTCCTGTGGGAGGACATCACTGATCTCTTCTGGCAGGGGTTCACTGGGGGAGGGCTCTGAGGGAGCAGAAGAGAGAACACTGGTCTGGATCTGTCCCTCTGTGTCGTCCGTGGCCCCTGGGTTCACCCCATCCTCTTGGGACGTTTGAGACAAATCTGCATGGGGTAAGTCCATTTGAGGCTCATCAAAGACGCTTGTGGGTAGCTCCACCTCGCTCTCGACTCCAGGACTCTGGGCAGTTCCGGGTTCTTCCAGCTTGCGTAGCGCATCCCGCAGGGCAGAACTGAAGTCCAGCACAGCTTGGCCGATCCGCTTCACATTAAAACCCATGTTTTGGATCTCTGTGCTGTTAGGGCGAGGGAGGCGGCCATCCAGGTCTGGAATAACTGTTTCCTCTTTCCCTCTGACCAATGAAATGCCTGTTTCATCCCCTCTGACCGATGGAATGTCTGTTTCAGCCGCAATGCTGTGGCTCAGTAAGGAGTTCTCAGTCCAGGTATAAGTTCCATCTGTAGACTCTTCAGTAATGCCACACTCATAGCCAGAATAAGTCTCCTGGAAACTATCGACTTTGGAGTCAGTTGTGTAGCTGAGATCTGTGGGGGTATCTGCGTGGCTGTACCCTTCCACCTCATCAGTATGTCCTTCCACTGAGTGGTAACCAGAGCTCTGGTGATATGAGTAATCAGCAGCACACTCGTACCCCAGGCGGTGGCTCTCTGTGTGGGCATCGGTCGGAAATTGAGTACCAGGCTGTGGTTTTGGCCTCCGTCTATGGGCGCGCCACTCTTCATGGCTGGAGGTGCTGGGGGGGTTGTAGTGTAGTCCAGACTGGAGGGAGAGGCGGTCTGAGCTTTCTGTGGAGGACAGGCCCAGGGTACTGTACCCCCCTGAGCCCCTGTACCGGCTCCCTGTCCCCTCCAAGCAGGCAGGCCCCTCTCCCTCTTGCTCTTCCAGACTCACCTGTCTGGAGTAAGAGCTTTCTTCATGCCACCTAGTCTCCCCAGACCCACCATGCTGTGGGCCAGCAGCGCCCAAGCCCTCTACCCCAGCACCCCTACTACTACCACTAGCCCCACCATGCCCTGCACCGTGTCTGGACAAGGGCCTCTCGAGGTCAGACTCTGAATTGGGGCTGTGTCCTGAGGACAGGGAGCTGATGCTGGGGAAGTCCTGGCCGTCGTGCTGCTCCAGGTAGCCAAAGCTCAGCTTCCTGATGACGGTGGGTTCTGGGATGTCTGAGCTGTGTTCCGATGTATCCTCCGTCTCAACCTCCTCCTCCTCCTGTTCCTGGCCCTGAAGCTCAACTGACTCTGTGCCTGGCGAGACTGTGGTAGACGTTTCTTCTAACGTTGGCAAGTGGAACTCAACTGGCATTCCGTGTATGCTGTGGCGTTCGCTGAAGACGGACGGTCGGCAGACATTGGAATTTGAATGCTCCATCTGCCTGTCCAAACTGCCATAAGCACTGACAGGCCTCTGGCGAGGGGTTAAGAGCGACCCATCACTGCCCAGTGCTGCCCCAGACCAAGCCCCACCCCCTGGACTGCCACTGGCCTTGTTTCCCGAGCGAATGCCCTCTATCTCCAGGAGCACAGCATCCACACAGGAAGATACCTCCTCTACAGAGCCACGGACAGACGTAAGGTAGTCCCGCAGGTCTGAGATTTCCTCCTGGATCTTGTTGATCCCTCTTAGCTCCTTTAGGATGTGCTCGATGATGGCGCTAGACTCTTCTTCCTCATATTCCTCCTCCTCTTGGTCTTCTTCCTCGTCCTCCTCCAGCAGAGTATCGTGCCGAGTTCTGTAATCCACATAGTCACCCAAAGAAACAGGCCTTTTTGGTTCTGCACGTGTCCTAGTGAATTCAGCCTTACCCCCTTCTGCTCCTGCCACTGCGCCAAACCCAGAACCGTTCATGTTTGGACCAATCCGGTTGTGGTGTTGAGCTTCTCTTCTGCATTCTGGAATTGTTCGAATCCCTGCCGGGATGATCCATTTCTGGTGTTTGGGTGTTCGTCGCTGTTCTGGGACAGTCCTGATCCCATCTGGGATGATCCATTTCTGCTTCCTTGGAGACTGGCAGCTGCTACTGTTGTGCTGCAGAGTGCAAGGGATCCTGACACAGCCCTCTCTGTTTAGCTCCACCTCTCCAACACAGGATACCCCTGACACTCCTCGATGTGCCTTACCATTGGGGACCCTCGAGGAGCAAGCTTCCTCTCTGGGCCCACACCTCGCAAAAATATATGTGCCTTCCTTTCTCTTCTCCTGCACCTCAACTCCCCCCTCCTCCTCGATCCCAGCATTGTTATGGTCTGGGGCAGGTACTTCCTGTCCTGATCCTTGGAGCAGGCGGTGGATCTTCTCCCGGATGACAAGAGCTACCCTGGGGTTGGGGGCCCTCTTTTTGCGAACCTTCTCCTTGGTGTCCACTTTGGGGGCGACACCTGTTCTGTGTTGTCCATTGAAGCGGTTCCTGGAGAACATCTTCTGGGACAAAAGGGGAGGGCTCCTACCCTCAGGTGTCCCCCCACATTGTTGCTGGAGTCACATTACAGGAGAGGGCCAGCATCTAAGTCCGAGAGAACAGACTCATGGGTGCCTATTCAGCTGCACCTATCAGGAACTTTAGTTCATAAATAAAAGACACAAAATCAAGATAAAACACAGCTTTACGGTTAGAACATATTAAGCCTCTGATGAATATCACAGGAAAGCCATGTGACTCCAGTCACCTTTCTGTACACATTTCCTCTCCTTTCCCATCGAAGCACAGTGGAAGAGACATAAAATATGCTCAGAACTGTAAGTACTATGGCTCTTTTAGTTCCACAAAGCAGACAAGACAACAAATAGGAGGAATTTGTGATCTATAGCATACTAGATAAATGCTGTATAAATGTTTTCTATACAAATGCTTTCTTTGGCATGGCATTTCTATTTTCCATTAATGGAAATGGTTATTCACAGGAACAATCGGGTTCAAGTACCCAGCTCTTGGGATTCTATAGAGTAAGTAAGTACCACACCTAATTCTTTGAGCCAGAAACTCTCTAGTTTTAATTCATTTACCTAACCATTAGGCCATATTGCTACTCTGCCATTACCGTCTAAAGGCCCATTCTGAAAGAGGAGTTTCTGTCATAACGAGTAGGGCAGAACAGAATCAATCAGAGTTCATTTAAATCTTATGATGGGACGCCATTGGTTTGGCCATGGAAAAGGAATACAATTATCTGAGTAGATGATTGAATTCCAGAATGTAATTGAATTCCAGAATGTAATTGAATTCCAGAATGTAATTGGAGAAAGTTAGAAGAACATTTAATAATAAAATAGAAAAACACGACGTCCTGGCATTATCCTGTTATATAAGGAATGTGACATATATTACCGACATGGAGTCAATGGAATGTGGAATCTGATGAACTGTGTTCTGTGTTCCATGTTCCGTGTTCCTAAGCGCTTTCTACTCAAACCGACTCCAGGGTCCCTCTCACTAATATGAGAGGAGAAGTTATGAAATATCTTCCCTCTGTTCAACTGAAGCCTGTCTTCTCCTGGGCCCTGATGACCGTGTAATTGCCTTGACTACAGCAGAAATTGCTCTCATTCCTCCGCCACTCCATCTCAGACCCTTGGCAAGACAGAAAGCAAATCCTGTAGCTAAACTGGTCCTTCTTTGGACACTGTGTTAACAACCCTCCCGACGAGCTTCAATGCCATACAACTCTCCTTCCGTGGCCTCCAACTACTCTTAAATGCAAGTAAAACTAAATGCACGCTCTTCAACCGATCGCTGCCTGCACATGCCCGCCAGTCCAGCATCACTACTCTGGACGGCTCTGACTTAGAATATGTGGACAACTACAAATACCGAGGTGTCTGGTTAGACTGTAAATTCTCCTTCCAGACTCACATAAAACTTCTCCAATCCAAAGTTAAATCTAGAATTGGCTTCCTATTTCGCAACAAAGCATCCTTCAATCATGCTGCCAAACATACCCTCGTAAAACTGACCATCTTACCGATCCTCGACTTTGGCGATGTCATTTACAAAATAGCCTCCAACAAATTGGATGCAGTCTATCACAGTGCCATCCATTTTGTCACCAAAGCCCCATATACTACCCACCACTGCAACCTGTATGCTCTCGTTGGCTGGCCCTCGCCACATACTCGTCGCCAAACCCACTGGCTCCAGGTCATCTACAAGACCCTGCTAGCTAAAGTCCCGCTTGCTGGTCACTATAGCTGTACCCACCCGTAGCACGCGTTCCAGCAGGTATATCTCACTTGTCACCCCCAAAGCCAATTCCTAATTTGGCCACCTCTCCTTCCAGTTCTCTGCTGCCAATGACTGGAATGAACTACAAAAATCTCTGAAACTGGAAACACTTATCTCCCTCACTAGCTTTAAGCACCAGCTGTCAGAGCAGCTCACAGATCACTGCACCTGTACATAGCCCATCTGTAAATAGCCCAAACAACTACCACTTCCCCTACCATATTTATTTATTTATTTTGCTCCTTTGCACCCCAGTATTTCTACTTTGCACACTCATCTACTGTCAAATCTACCATTCCAGTGTTTAATTGCTATATTTTATTTACTTTGTCACCATGGCCTATTTATTGCCTTTGCCTCCCTTATCTCACCTCATTTGCTCACATTGTAAATAGACTTATTTTTCTACTGTATTATTGACTGTATGTTTGTTTTACTCCATGTGTAACTCTGTGTGTCGAACTGCTTTGCTTTATCTTGGCCAGGTCACAATTGTAAATGAGAACTTCTTCTCAACTGGCCTACCTGGATAAATAAAGGTGAAAAAAACAAAAAAAAAACAAGGTAGTTAAGCCCCACTGACAGAAGTGCACACACACACACACACACACACACACGCACACACACACACACACACACACACACAGACAGGCACACACACACACACACACACCACACACCTATACACTCAGAGAAAATGGTTTGGTTAGGGTACAGTATTGTACCCGTGGCTCCAAAATATCAAAATTCACATGATGTACTTTCAGAGGTACACATACCTATAATCTAACAGGGTACTTGTCCGGTACTTTTTAGGGTACATGTGTGGATAATCTTGTATAAATGGTACATTTTTGTACCCAATATTTTGAGTACAAACATACAATCATTGCACACTCTAAAAAAAACATAATGAAACATATTTCCCATCATGCTCTATTGTAAGATCATTTTTAGAATGTGTTTCTGCATGCACATTGAGTCATTGATTGATCCTATGCTGCACAAAGCTAAATACCATACAAAACAAAACTAATCCCATTTTTTTGTATTTGGAATTACCACACCCAGTACTGAGATGGTCACACCTGTTTAGTTGGTTTAGGTAGTCTCAATTATACATTTTCCCTACCTTGGATGTCATTATAAATTTAGGTGATTAAAAGTTCACATTTTTGGATATCATATCTCTGGCTGGATTCCAATAGGAATTACATATCACTCTGTAAACCAGCATAATGTGAGTTGCCTGATGTGGCTCGCAAACGAGGAGTTTCAGACCACTGTGATGGGTAGGGCTGGCACAATTACCGTGTAACCGATGGTCATAATTAAACAATCAGCCCAGAGGGGATGTGGTATTTGGACAATATATCACAGCTAAGGGCTGTTCTTATGCACAACGCAACGCGGAGTGCCTGGGTACAGCCCTTAGCCGTGGTAGCCTGGAGGGCCTGGAGGGAGAGTTTACAGTCTAGCCAGACACCTACGTATTTGTAGTTGACCACATACTGTATTCTAAGTCAGAACTTTCCAGAGAAGTGGTACTCGTCAGGCGGGCGAGTGCAGGCAGCGATCGGTTGAAGAGCATGCATTTCGTTTTACTAGCATTTAAGAGCAGTTGGAGGCCACAGAAGGAATGTTGTATGGCGTTGAAGCTCGTTTGGAGGTTTGATAACACAGTGTCCAAAGAAGGGCCAGATGTATACAGAAAGATGTCATAGGGGTAGAGGTGGATCAAAGAATCACCCGCAGCTAGAGCGACATCATTAATGTATACAGAGAAAAGAGTCGGCCCGAGAATTGAACCCTGTGGCACCCCTATTGAGACTGCCAGAGTTCCGGACAACAGGCCCTCCGATTTGACACACTGAACTCTATCTGAGAAGTAGTTAGTGAAACAGGCGAGGCAGTCATTAGAGAAACCAAGGCTGTTGAGTCTGCCAATAAGAATGGGGTGATTGATTGAGTTGAAAGCCTTGGCTAGGACGATGAAGTTGCTGCCGGGGGTGTGGAGCTGTTGGCCGGGGTTGGGGTAGCCAGGAGGAAAGCATGGCCAGCAGTAGAGAAATGCTTATTGAAATTCTCGATTATCATGGATTTATCAGTGGTGACAGTGTTTCCTAGTCTCAGTGAAGTGGGCAGCTGGGAGGAGGTGCTCGTTTTCTCCATGGACTTTACAGTGTCCCGGAACATTTTGGAATTAGTGCTGCAGGATGCACATTTCTGTTTGAAGAAGCTAGCCTTTGCTTTCCTAACTGACTGTGTGTATTGGTTCCTGACTTTCCTGAAAAGTTTGATGCTAGTGCAGTACGCCACAGGGTGTTTTTCTGCTGGTCAAGAGCAGTCAAGTCTAGGGGGGAACCAAGGGCTACATCTGTTCTTAGTTATACATTTTTGAAGGGGCATGCTTATTTAAGATGGTGAGGAAAGCACTTTTAAAGAACAACCAGGCATCCTCTACTGACAGGATACCCGAACCAGGTTGATTAGAAAGGCCTGCTCGCAGAAGTGAGCAGTGTTTTAGGGAATGTTTGAGGGGTGGTCGTTTGACCGCGGACCCATAACGGATGCAGGCAATGAGGCAGTGATCGCTGACATCCTGATTGAAAACAGCAGAGGTGTATTTAGAGGGCAAGTTTGTCAGGATGATATCTATGAGGGTGCCCATGTTTATGGATTTGTGGTTGTGCCTGGTAGGTTCCTTGATAATTTGTGTGAGATTGAGGGCACCTAGCTTAGATTGTAGGACGCCTTGGGTGTTAAGCATATCCCAATTTAGGTCAGTTAGCAGTACGCGCTCTGACTTTGGGGGGGGGGGGAATAGTTATGCAGGCTTAAGTTCAGTTTTTTGGTCTTATTTATTTTTTGCTTCTCCCCAAAAAACATTTTGCATCTTCAAAGTGGTAGGCATGTTGTGTAAATCAAATGATACAAACCCCCACAAAAATATATTTTAATTCCAGGTTGTAAGGCAACAAAATAGGGAAAATACCAAGGGGGGTGAATACTTTCACAAGCCACTGTAATTTTTCACAATAAAGAGTTTAATTTCAACGATAAATGATTAATTTACACACTGCAGGATTGATAGCTATTGAACCATGTCTCTGTCATTAGCAAACACAGAAATGGATGGTACTGGTAAATCTTAAATTGACTTGAAAGTAGGGCTGGGCGATATATCAAGTTTATGTTTTAGCGCGATATGGAAAATGTCTGTATCGGAAGAATCAAGGTTTTGTTATAATGTTGTAATGTTTTACAAATTGCAGAATCTCACTGTCTCTTCTCTGTCAGCCCAATGTCCAATCATGTCCCAATTGCGTGACAACACGTGCATAAATGTTATCCACCAATCACAACCTTAGACAGCCTTGGTAACAGTTCCACCATAATGGAAAGGGAGGAAGCCAGCTCAGCCTCTCCTGAGGAAGCCAGCTCAGCCTCTCCTGAGGAAGCCAGCTCAGCCTCTCCTGAGGACGCCAGCTCAGCCTCTCCTGAGGACGCCAGCTCAGCCTCTCCTGAGGACGCCAGCTCAGCCTCTCCTGAGGACGCCAGCTCAGCCTCTCCTGAGGACGCCAGCTAAGCCTCTCCTGAGGAAGCCAGCTAAGCCTCTCCTGAGGACGCCAGCTCAGCCTCTCCTGAGGAGGCCAGCTCAGCCTCTCCTGAGGAAGCCAGCTCAGCCTCTCATGAGGAAGCAGAGCTCAGCCTCTCCTGAGGATGCCAGCTCAGCTTCTCCTGAGGAAGCCAGCTCAGCCTCTCCTGAGGAAGCTAGCTCAGCCTCTCCTGAGGAAGCCAGCTCAACCTCTCCTGAGGACGCCAGCTCAGCCTCTCATGAGGACGCCAGCTCAGCTTCTCCTGAGGACGCCAGCTCAGCCTCTCATGAGGAAGCCAGCTCAGGCTCTCCTTTAGGATGCCAGCTCAGCTTCTCCTGAGGACGCCAGCTCAGCTTCTCCTGAGGAAGCCAGCTCAACCTCTCCTGAGGAAGCCAGCTCAGCCTCTTCTGAGGACGCCAGCTCAGCCTCTCATGAGGACGCCAGCTCAGCTTCTCCTGAGGACGCCAGCTCAGCCTCTCCTGAGGAAGCCAGCTCAGCCTCTCCTGAGGAAGCCAGCTAAGCCTCTCCTGAGGACGCCAGCTCAGCCTCTCCTGAGGAAGTCAGCTCAGCCTCTCCTGAGGAAGCCAGCTCAGCCTCTCATGAGGAAGCCAGCTCAGCCTCTCCTGAGGATGCCAGCTCAGCTTCTCCTGAGGAAGCCAGCTCAACCTCTCCTGAGGATGCCAGCTCAGCCTCTCCTGAGGAAGCCAGCTCAGCCTCTCCTGAGGAAGCCAGCTCAGCCTCTCCTGAGGATGCCAGCTCAGCTTCTCCTGAGGATGCCAGCTCAGCTTCTCCTGAGGAAGCCAGCTCAACCTCTCCTGAGGATGCCAGCTCAGCCTCTCCTGAGGAAGCCAGCTCAGCCTCTCCTGAGGAAGCCAGCTCAGCCTCTCCTGAGGAAGCCAGCTCAGCCTCTCCTGAGGATGCCAGCTCAGCTTCTCCTGAGGAAGCCAGCTCAGCCTCTCCTGAGGAAGCCAGCTCAGCCTCTCCTGAGGAAGCCAGCTCAGCCTCTCCTGAGGAAGCCAGCTCAGCCTCTCTCAGCTCAGCCTCCCCCAAAAAGGGTAGCAAAGTTTTTTCAGTAATATGGAAGTGGTTCGTTCGGGTTTAAGAGGTCTGATGTTCAGCAAACAAATGTTCTGTGCAAAATTCGTCAGAAAGACAATTGCTACGAAAAGCAGCAGTACAAGCAACACCTTCCATCACCTGCAACATGAGGTGGAATGGGAGGAATGAGTTAGACGACGCAATCCCGATTCCCAAAACGTCTGCTAAAAGACAAACTACCAGAGCCGCAACCTTTTCAAACGTAATCCCTTATGACAAGAAGAGTTTGAGGTGGAAGGAGATAACAGATGCAGTGACCTATTACATAGCGAAAGATATGGTTCCAATCATTACAGTAGAACATCCAAGCTGTTAAAAGCTGCTAGGTACAGCTGACCACAAATATCAGCTGCCAAGCCGCAAGTGTTTCACGGAAGAAGCCCTGCCGCGATTATACACTGCTACCCGTAAAATAGTCGCAGAGAAGCTGGCTAGTGTTTGTTATTTTTCCACCACAGCCGATCTATGGTCGAGCAGAACGTCAGAGCCTAAGTTTGACAGTCCACTACGTAAATGAAGACTGGAAATGGCTAAATGTTTGCCTCCAGACATCTTACTTCCCAGATGATCATACGGGTGAAATAATAGCCCAGAGACTCAAAGACTCTCTGGCATCGTGAAAGAGGAGGTGTGCCTGACAACTGACAGCAGGAGCAGCATGATAAAAGCATTGCGCTTGAACATCTGGACCCGCCTGCAGTGCTTTGGGCTTCACCTCGCCATCGGTCAGTGTGACGTTGGATAATTCAAGTGTATTCAAAACAGTGATGTTCAGACCAGCTGTAGGCTAATGTGTCAGTAGTTGTGTCATTCTGCCAATCCAATAGCAAATAACCACAGGCTGTTTTAATTATAACAACAAATGAACTAAATTAATACATTTTTTTAATCAAAATGATTATGCTGTGTATAAATGACATAGTCAAACAGCTAATGGTCAAACATTCCTAAACAATAGAATAGACGTGTGGGTGTGTGTTGTTCATTTGTGTTGTTCATTTGTGTTGTTCATTTGTGTTGTTCCTTTGTGTTGTTCATTTGTGTTGTTCATTTGTGTTGTTCATTTGTGTTGTTCATTTGTGTTGTTCATTTGTGTTGTTCATTTGTGTTGTTCATTTGTGTTGTTCATTTGCCTTGAGGCTTTGTATATTTCTGTAATCTAATAAAGAAAATCCAGTTAAGAATTATGTCTTGGCCTTTTTTAATTTGTTTAGAGAAAAACAAGAAATCGAGATATATATATATATATATATCGTGAATCGTCCAAACCTCAGAATTGTTTTTAGGTATTACTTTTAGGCCATATCGACCAGCCCTACTTGAAAGGCACCCTGGGAAATATGCAAAAAAAGGCTTTACACCCTACAGTGTTAAAGCAACACCCAAAATCTGTTTTAGAGGTACATTTTCACCGCTTAAAAGTAACAAGCGACTGTGCCGCTACCCTGAACAGGCAAATGTGTATCTTTTCTAAAGGAAAGGTTATGTACCTGCACCACCTTGTCCCCTAAGGTACACTATTGGCTCTTTAAGGTACACTATTGGCTCTTTAAGGTACACTATTGGCTCTTTAAGGTACACTATTGGCTCTTTAAGGTACAATTATGTACATATAACAAAAAAATACATAAGACGTACCACTACAGGGTACCACTACAGGGTACCTCTACAGGGTACCACTACAGGGTACCTCTACAGGGTACCACTACAGGGTACTGTTACAGTGAAAAGTGTTTGATTGATGATTAACTCTATTGGAGACCACACAGGTCACATCAAGACAAGCTCAGGAACAGTGCACACAGTGCTAATAACACCATGTTCACCAGACATTGGTGAATGAGATGAGACGTATCTTGGAGGTGAGACACAGCTGATCTTGTTACTGACAGAAGGGAAATGTGAGAGATGTGGGTTGTAGATCAGAGTTAAAGTCGTCCGACAGCCCCTCAATCCTATCCCAGTGGTAAAGTATAGTATGTCTGTCTGACCTATGGCCATGAGGCCCCCTCACACACACACACATACATAGCTATCACAGCTATGGCCATGAGGCCCCCTCACACACACACACACACACACACATAGCTATCACAGCACTGACCTATGGTCATGAGGCATCGGCTACTTGTTTATGGAGGGGGAGAACGCTGCAGGTCAGTGACAGGTGTGGTTCAATACCCTTTTCATAACAAACAGACAAACATAACACGCATGAGGAGAGAGAGGGAGAGGGAGAGAGAGAGAGAAAGGCCAACTTGAGGAAGGAAGAGAGAGAGAGAGAGAGAGAGAGAGAGATGAAGAAAAGGAGAGACAGACGGAGAAAGTAGAGAGGGGTTAAGGGGAGGGAGGGAGAGAGGGAGAGAGGGAGAGAGGGAGAGAGAGATCACTTTAGACATCTATACACACTATATCAGCCTTCTCTTACACACAATCTCTAAGGGACAGAGAGAGAAATCAGGAGCGAGCACATATGAAATGGTCTTAAATAAAAGATTTTGTTCTGTGCCACTGTAAAGCCTTAGAGTTGAGACATTATCTCTGTGTCCTTCACATTTAATCCCCTACTCTGATTGATTTATTGATCAGGCTTATGGAAGTCACACACTGGTGAACACACTGTTCAAACCAAAATCAGCTAGCAGTTCAAAATCAAGACACAAACAGACTATGTGGCAGTCTCTCAGGTCTACAACCGGCTTAACATACACACAAACACAGGTCCATTCCTTAAAACTGTAATCTCCTTGTCCGTCTGTAAGGGATTACAATAGGTGTGTTATGGTGGTAGAGTAAACATTGTAGAATCCAGCTGAATGACCGAAGGCAGACGCCACAACCAGGAGATGACAGAAGGGGTAATGAAGCAGACAGATGACCAGGAGATGACAGAAGAGGTAATGAAGCAGACAGATGACCAGGAGATGACAGAATGGGTAATGAAGCAGACAGACGACCAGGAGATGACAGAATGGGTAATTAAGCAGACAGACGACCAGGAGATGACAGAAGGGGTAATGAAGCAGACAGATGACCAGGAGATGACAGAAGGGGTAATGAGGCAGACGCCACAACAAGGAGATTACAGAAGGGGTAATGAAGCAGACAGACGACCAGGAGATGACAGAAGGGGTAATGAAGCAGACACCACAACCAGGACATGACAGAAGGGGTAATGAAGCAGACGCCACAACCAGAAGATGACAGAAGGGGTAATGAAGCAGACAGACTACCAGGAGATGACAGAAGGGGTAATGAAGCAGACTGATGACCAGGAGATGACAGAAGGGGTAATGAGGCAGACGCCACAACAAGGAGATTACAGAAGGGGTAATGAAGCAGACAGACGACCAGGAGATGACAGAAGGGGTAATGAAGCAGACACCACAACCAGGACATGACAGAAGGGGTAATGAAGCAGACAGACGACCAGGAAATGACAGAAGGGGTAATGAAGCAGACACCACAACCAGGAGATGACAGAAGGGGTAATGAAGCAGACAGACGACCAGGAGATGACAGAAGGGGTAATGAAGCAGACACCACAACCAGGAGATGACAGAAGGGGTAATGAAGCAGACGCCACAACCAGGAGATGACAGAAGGGGTAATGAAGCAGACAGACGACCAGGAGATGACAGAAGGGGTAATGAAGCAGACGCCACAACCAGGAGATGACAGAAGGGGTAATGAAGCAGACACCACAACCAGGAGATGACAGAAGGGGTAATGAAGCAGACGCCACAACCAGGAGATGACAGAAGGGGTAATGAAGCAGACAGACGACCAGGAGATGACAGAAGGGGTAATGAAGCAGACAGACGACCAGGAGATGACAGAAGGGGTAATGAAGCAGACAGACGGCCAGGAGATGACAAAAGGGGTAATGAAGCAGACGCCACAACCAGGAGATGACAGAAGGGGTAATGAAGCAGACAGATGACCAGGAGATGACAGACGGGGTAATGAATCAGACGCCACAACCAGGAGATGACAGAAGGGGTAATGAAGCAGACAGACGACCAGGAGATGACAGAAGGGGTAATGAAGCAGACAGATGACCAGGAGATGACAGAAGGGGTAATGAAGCAGACAGACGACCAGGAGATGACAGAAGGGGTAATGAAGCAGACGCCACAACCAGGAGATGACAGAAGGGGTAATGAAGCAGACGCCACAACCAGGAGATGACAGACGGGGTAATCAAGCAGACAGACGACCAGGTGATGACAAAATATTTCTCATTGAGAGTAATGCTCAATGGTATTACAAAGAGCATATTTAGTGAAGTGCTCAAATCAAATCAATCACTCAGCACAGGTGCAGATTAGAGCTAACTCAAGGTCTGACTAACAACGGCTGCCGCACTGTCAAGAGACAGAGGACAAAGAGAGAGGGAATGAAAGTCAGGGGGAGAGATATAAACAGAGAGAGAGAGAGAGAGAGAGGCGAGAGAGTGAGAGCGAGAGGAAGGAGAGAGACAGAGAGTGAAAGGGTGAGAGTGAGGCAATTAGAGATTAAGGGAGGGGAAGAACGAGTGTGGGAGAGAGCAGGAGAGAAGCATAGAAATGGAATGAAAGAAACAGATGGAGAGAAAGGAAAGACAAGGAGAAGGAGAGAGATAGAGAAAGGAAAGACAAGCAGAACGAGAGAGAGAGAGAAAGGAAAGACAAGCAGAACGAGAGAGAGAGAGAGAGAAGGGAAAGACGAGCAGAACGAGAGAGAGAGAGAGAAGGGAAAGACGAGCAGAACGAGAGAGAGAGAGAAAGGAAAGACGAGCAGAATGAGAGAGAGAGAGAAAGAGAAAGGAAAGACAAGCAGAATGAGAGAGAGAGAGAAAGAGAAAGGAAAGACGAGCAGAATGAGAGAGAGAGAGAGAGAAAGGAAAGACGAGCAGAATGAGAGAGAGAGAGAAAGAGAAAGGAAAGACAAGCAGAATGAGAGAGAGAGAGAGAAAGGAAAGACGAGCAGAATGAGAGAGAGAGAAAGAGAAAGGAAAGACAAGCAGAATGAGAGAGAGAGAGAGAGAAAGGAAAGACAAGCAGAATGAGAGAGAGAGAGAGAGAAAGGAAAGACAAGCAGAACGAGAGAGAGAGAGAGAGAGAAAGGAAAGACAAGCAGAATGAGAGAGAGAGATAAAGAGAAAGGAAAGACAAGCAGAATGAGAGAGAGAGAGAAAAAGGAAAGACAAGCAGAATGAGAGAGATAGAGAAAGGAAAGACAAGGAGAAGGAGAGAGAGAGAGAAAGGAAAGACGAGCAGAACGAGAGCGAGAGAGAGAGAGAAAGGAAAGACGAGCATGGCTCTCAAGAGAAGACAGGCTATGTGCTCACTGCCCACAAAATGAGGTGGAAACTGAGCTGCACTTCCTAACCTCCTGCCCAATGTATGACCATATTAGAGAGACATATTTCCCTCAGATTACACAGATCCATAAAGAATTCGAAAACAAATCCAATTTTGAAAAACTCCCATATCTACTGGGTGAAATTCCACAGTGTGCCATCACAGCAGCAAGATTTGTGACCTGTTGCCACGAGAAAAGGGCAACCAGTGAAGAACACACACCATTGTAAATTCAACCCATATTTATGCTTATTTATTTTATCTTGTGTCCTTTACCATTTGTACATTGTTAAAACACTGTATATATATATATATATATATATATATATATATATATATATATAATATGACATTTGTAATGTCTTTATTGTTTTGAAACTTCTGTATGTGTAATGTTTACTGTTAATTTTTATTGTTTATTTCACTTTATATATTCACTTGATATATTATCTACCTCACTTGCTTTGGCAATGTTAACACATGTTTCCCATGCCAATAAAGCCCTTGAATTGAATTGAATTGAGAGAGAAAGGAAAGACAAGGAGAACGAGAGAGAGAGAGAAAGGAAAGACAAGCAGAACGAGAGAGAGAGAGAAAGGAAAGACAAGCAGAACGAGAGAGAGAGAGAGAAGGGAAAGACGAGCAGAACGAGAGAGAGAGAGAGAAAGGAAAGACAAGCAGAACGAGAGAGAGAGAGAAAGGAAAGACAAGCAGAACGAGAGAGCGAGAGAAAGGAAAGACAAGCAGAACGAGAGAGAGAGAGAAAGGAAAGACAAGCAGAACGAGAGAGAGAGAGTGAGAAACGAGGAGAAAAAAGAGAAAGCACAAAAGACATTGGCTGAAAACGCTGTCATGGTAGCTATGGTAACCATGTGGCCACCGCTTTTCTGTAATGGAATCCTATAGAAGACAAAGCAAGCCGTAACAATATCAGATAAAATTATTGATAAATTATGGCATTTTTATTTATTTAACTAGGCTAGTCAGTTAAGAACAAATTCTTATTTCCAATGACGGCCTACACTGGCCAAACCCTAACGATGCTGGACCAATAGTGCGCCGCCCTATAGGAATCCCAATCACAGCCGGTTGTGATACAGCCTGGATTCGAACCAGGGTGTCTCTTAGACCTCGATCACTGAGATGCAGTGCCATAGACCGCTGCACCACTTGGGAGCCCATAAATGATAGATAAATGGTGGATAAAGAGTAGGGATAGAAGTGTGATTCCACGTGACTGCGTGACTATGACTAGGGGTCTGAAGTTTTCCTGGATCTCTTTAGCACAGTGTCTGTAGATGCTAGTAGGTCATAGAATCATAGTCCTAGAGTAATTCCCAGAGATTATATGGCGTGTATGGGGTCATTGTGTCAGAGCAGCCGGCCAGCTGGATGGATAATAGGCTATAGAGACATCTGGCACTGAGGAGGCAGGCCAGTTATGGAGGGTTATGGGGAGGGTTATGGGTTATTAGCTTGTTGATGTTGTTGTTGACCAATCATAAGTCATCAACACGGCAATAGGCTCCAGTCACAGAGCCTCCATGTGGGGCAAAAGTTAGGAGATATCTAATCAATGGAAGATTGAATTAAAATTATAGAATTAAAAGTTAAAGGAGAAGGACAGGCTACAACGACCAAGAGCCAACATGTAGACTGCTACTTTATATTCTGAATGGAGTTGTTATTATTTGTAACTGTAGGATGAGAAAGTGCATGAAGTGTCAATTAGCCTAGCTAGCTTATCTAGCGTCTTCCGGGTTGATGCAGAGAAGACTGTTGTGTTTCGAATACCCATACTAACATACTGTATACTACATAATTAATGAGTATATATTATATACTATTAGTTAATTTTAGTATACTGTAAACGGGACAGTATCCTTTCAGTTGAGCGTACTAGCGCTTCGCAGGTCTACCGGAAGTTGATGCTGTTGCTATTCAACCTCTTGCTAGCTTGTTAGCATAACAAATTACTAGTTAGACATTTCACGACTTCGGGTGTGTTCTTAAATTACTTTCTGGAGTGCCAGAGTGCGCTTGTAAATTCAGAGCGTTGTCAGATTGTTTGTTTGTAAATTTATAGGGTTTCGCTCTCGGAGCGCACACTGGACGCAAATGAGAGTGACCACTCTGACTATTTTATTCACCCTAGCAGAGCTGGTTAGGCAGTTGTCATGTTATCAAGAGCGTTGGTGACTAACTGTGTTGCTGTTAATTACGCATTTTTGCCGACGATAACTGACACCAGCCATATTCAACTGGTGTTGAGCGATCGTAAATTCATTATTATTCAAATTAGCTAGCAAGTGCATGTTAATGCTTTTTGACCTGTCCCCAAATTAAATGTCATTGGTTCAGAGTTTGTTTTGATATATTAACCTGCGTGTCGTGATCGTGTTTGGTATAGGGGGACAAAATACATTTATGCACGATGGCACTCGCGCTCAGCCGGTTTGGGTTCTGTGTAACAGAACTGATGTGGCAGTTCTGAGGACAATCCATCCAGGAAGTGGGATATTTTTGATGTGGGTACTTTTCATTTGAATGCCTATACAGTATGTAATGAGATATGACCCAGATTGCAGTTCCTATGGCTTCCACTAGATGTCAACAGTAAACAGAAAAAAGCAGAGCTGGTTTGCTCGCATGAACGATTGCGCGCCGTTCGTTATTTTTCCTTTCTATTGAAAACGCTATTGTCCGGTCTAAATATTATTGATTATTGAGGATTAATTGTAAACATCGTTTGACATGTTTCGACAAACCTTACTGGTACTATTAGGATGTGTTCGTCTGCATGTCATGTCTGCCTTTGAGCCAGTGGATTACTGAACAAAACGCACCAACAAAACTGAGTTTTCGGGAAATAAAGAGGGACTTTATCAAACACAATTAACATTTATCTGAAGCTGGGACTCTTGTGACTGCAAGCATATGAAGATCATCAAAGGTAAGTGATTAATTGTATCGCTGTTTCTGACTTTTGTAACTCCTTTACTTGGTTGTAAAATGTTTGTGCGCGGGGCGCTGTCGTCAGATAATCACATGGTACACTTTCGCCGTAAAGCCTTTTTGAAATCTGACACAGCGGCTGGATTAACAAGAAGTTCATCTTTAAACCGATGTATAAAATTTGTATTTTTATGAATGTTTAATTTGACAATTTCTTTATTTCGAATTTGGCGCTCTGCTATTTCACCGGATGTTGGCCAGCGTCCCACCAACCCATAAGAAGCTAGCTAACATACCGGCACATACTGCTGTAATGATATGCTAGGTGGTTCGTAAGGATAGCGTAGCTAACATACCGGCACATACTGCTGTAATGATATTCTAGGTGGTTCGTAAGGATAGCGTAGCTAACATACCGGCACATACTGCTGTAATGATATGCTAGGTGGTTCGTAAGGATAGCGTAGCTAACAAATTGTCAGCCAACAGAAAGTGTAAGGTAACTTATTTGAAAAGTAATTACTTTTTTACATTGCTCAACATTTTATTAACATTTGTCATAATTAGTTAAAGCAATGAATTTGTATCGTCTCTCGTTGGACTTCAGGTGCATATTTTCCGCTGTTTTCTTCAAATCTTTAAACAATGTGAAGCCACGCCCATTTCCCTGAAGAATTGCATTATGGGCTCTAAAGTACGGAAATAGTGTCCTCTGCGTGTATACTTCATATTTTAGAGGATTTAGTACGACATCCGGGAACTTTTGGCATACTAACTATACCATACTATAACCAATAAGCATACTATATACACTCAATTCATGTCACAAATAGTACAGTTAGCGTGGGTAGTATGAGTATCTGAACACAGCTCATCTAGTGGTGAAGCGGCAATTAGCCTAGCTAGCTAGCTTAACTAGCGTCTCCCGGGTTGATGCAGACAAGACAGGTACTACGTCATCATACTGGATGATAAATAAACTAACTATGGCAGCTATTAGTATACCATAGCAGCTATTAGTCTACTACAGCGCGAGTTGGCTTGGTTGGTTGAAGTCTCTAGTCTCTCCCTCACTCCTCTGTGTCACTCACTCACACTGACAGTAGCCTGCGCACACAGCACAGCACGGTCCCTGCTAGAGCGTCACCTCTCTCTCCCTCGCGCTTTCTCAGCTTTGGTTAATAATGTAGATTAGAAAGTGACTTTTCTGCTGCTTCGCTCGCTCGGATCAGACTGGGTCTGGATCCCAGCAGGTCTATACGAAATGGGTGTAGTTGTCCTTGGGTCCGTTCAAAATGGATCTCATCAGGTCCGGATGGGAAAGGTTCATTTTGTAATGGGTCCCACTTTTTGGACCTGTGAATGCCTCTGAAATACGTCCGAAACTTTCCTGATATTTTGGTCAATATATCCCAACCACAACTGAAATACCAATCATTTCAGTATTACTTTAAACTGTTGATCTTGCTCTAACTGCAATTTTTTAGTTGGTAGAACAAACATGAGAAATTCAGTTCTGGGTTGCGTTCAGATCGATTGAACGTTTGGTATGTTGCGTAATGTGTTGTACTAATCGTTAGCTTGATCAGTGCATCCCACATTCCCCCCTTTCATTCTAGGGGAACATCCTACCCCTGCTACTATTGCTACTCAAAAATATGGTGTAAGAATATCTTCTACTCATCCAAAAACAGTACATACACAAACACAAGTTCCCTTCCATATTGAAATCAACCAAAAAATGTATCAAGGACAAATAAACCAGGTTACTGTGTAATGTCACATGCTCTGTAAATAGAGACTAAAATGGGAAGATTTACTTTCTAGATTTTCTCAATTTAAATAAAATGTAAAGATTGGTTCTGGAATAATTATTAGTGTGATTATTAAATTAAATAAACACGATGAGTACTTTCCCCCCACAAGGTTGGCCTGACCTTCACATGTGTTGTCTGAACATAAATAAGGAGAATAGCTTGCTGCTGCTGGTCAGAGTCTGTGAGACAAGCATGCTGCCTCTGACTGGGGAGAGAAACAGGCTCGCTTGAACCTACTGCCGGCCTTTCAGAGAAACAGACCTTCTCTAATTCTGTAGCCTACTAGAAACCAGTTGTTTCTGGTTTATAATACTACCAAACTTGTCTTTGAACATATTTTGCCCAATATAACTGTTACAAATTGAGAAATAGCTCTCACAGGCGAGATGCGCATCTCATCACTTTGTAATAGAAACTTTCTACATTTGAACAATATCCTTTTCCATATATTTCTTATTCGTTATGAATGAACCATGTTAAATGTGACTACTTATTTATTTGTTACAAGTTAGCTCACAGAATGAAGGGTTTTGTTACGAGGAGAGAGCGAGAAAGAGAGGAGGCTAATTGCTCTCTTCTCCTTACAAGCCTTGCTCAACTTTGTCCCTTCACAAACCACGGCCACCGAAGACCGGGACAAACCAAAAGCATCATTTGCAGCGGGGGGGGGAATCCAATCTTAAAATGAAGAATTGAGCAGCACTGTGGCGTGTAAAACCACAGACAGACAGTAGCTACATTGGGAAAATAATTCTCAATTCATCAAATTGGGAATTAATATGGTATATTCCTCCCTCCCTCCCTCCCTCCCTCCCTCCCTCCCTCCCTCCCTCCCCTTCTCTATTACCCTCCCTCCCTCTATCACTCCCTACCTCCATCTCTCCCTCCCTCCCCCCACATTAACATGGAAACAGGCCAAATAAGAGATGAGCCTGAGCCTCATGGACACTCTTCACATTTAGACCTTCTACGGAGGAAATGACTAAAAACTGTCAAGGATCTTGACAAAAGTGTCCATTGTTTGACTTGATTTCCAGTTGGATCACAATGTGCCCCTAGAAGCAGTGTATGTAAGCAGCGTAAGTCAACATAGATATTCTGTAGGCCCAATTTAATGAATTGCACAGGCCACATAAATATCAGAGGAAATAGAACTGCAGCACAATTGAAACCCTGTAAAAAAGCAACCATGGCCATGTTACCTTACCTTACTTATCAAATAGGAATCCAACAAACCGCCATCCAATAAACACACCAGACCTCACAGTCTCACGTCCGAGTCAGACGTTCATCCATGTTTCTCAAACGTCAAATGTAGAAGTTGTTCCAAAATAAAATGTCAAAGTGTTTGAGGTTAAGTTTAGGGATTAACTCCACATTCTTACGGTTAGGAATTTACTCTGAATGGTTAAGGCAAGGGTTAAGGTTAGGTTAGGAATTTACTCTGAATGTTTAAGGCAAGGGTTAAGGTTAGGTTAGGAATTTACTCTGAATGGTTAAGGTAAGGGTTAAGGTTAGGTTAGGAATTTACTCTGAATGTTTAAGGCAAGGGTTAAGGTTAGGTTAGGAATTTACTCTGAATGGTTAAGGCAAGGGTTAAGGTTTGGGCTTAAAACAAGAATCTCAAAAACAGATTTTTGCCACTGGATTCAAACATGCAATCTTTGGCACCAGAGGCAGATGTTTACACCCCGTCCACCATCCCTCTCCACGACGCCCTGGCAACACCGAAACCTACTGGAAGGTAACAGCGCTCACTGGTGCCCTTAGTGGCCAGTTTCCACGTCATCTCCCTTCATCCTCAGACATTGGTGGACGTAGAATACGGACTTGTAATCACAGGTGACCTGCCAGCTGCCTACCAATTACAGACCAGTGTCAAACAGACTGACACCACTACCAGCTGCCTACCAATTACAGACCAGTGTCAAACAGACTGACACCACTACCAGCTGCCTATCACTAATAGACCAGCCTACCAATTACAGACCAGTGTCAAACAGACTGACACCAAACAGGAAATGCATTGAACGCATATTGACCTTCAACCCTGGAGAGATTGGAAATCCCTAATCAACACGTGCATACATGTCAGAAATGTAAACAAGGTTGGTGTGTGTGTGTGTGTGTGTGTGTGTGCATGCGTGTGTGCGTGTGTGTCCGTGCATGTGTGTGTGTGCATGCGCGTGAATGTGTGTGTGAACATGCGTGTGTGTGTGTGTCCGTGTGTGTGTGTGCTTAATGAGTGTGTGTGTGTGTGTGTGTGTGTGTGTGTATGTGTATGTGTATGGATATTGTAACATCTCTTGATTCGCTGGTGAAGGCATAACTGCCGAAACGCGTCAGCACGCACCAACAGAAAATAAAAAGGTGAAACTTTTTGGAGTGCCACCTTTTCCTAATGTTTCTTGAACTTGGGAATTCATTAGAAACGTGTTGTGTGTCTGACAGACACTAAATACCAGCATCAGCAGCAGGCTTTAATCCAGAGGGGAGGAATGACTGACATGAGACAGCTGGTTTTAAAAGAAAGAGAGAGAGAGAGAGAGAGAGAGAGAGAGAGAGAGAGAGAGAGAGAGAGAGAGAGAGAGAGAGAGAGAGAGAGAGAGAGAGAGAGAGAGAGAGAGAGAGAGAGAGAGAGAGAGAGAGAGAGAGAGAGAGAGAGAGAGAGAGAGAGAGAGAGAGAGAGAGAGAGAGAGAGAGAGAGAGAGAGAGAGAGAGAGAGAGAGAGAGAGAGAGAGAGAGAGAGAGAGAGAGAGAGAGAGAGAGAGAGAGAGAGAGAGAGAGAGAGTATGTATATATATAGAGAGAGAACAGCTTCCTGTCACAACAGTGGTATTTTAGATTTCAGTGACAAGATACACGGGGCTGACAGAAATAATTACAGATGGAGAAAGAAGGAAAATAAAATGTCATTGCATCTTGAGAGCCTAGAAGGACCTGACCATTATTCTTGAACCATTCAGAGCAGTGGTTCTTGAACCATTCAGAGTAGTAGTTCTTGAACCATTCAGAACAGTGGTTATTGTGCCATTCAGAACAGTGGTTCTTGAACCATTCAGAGTAGTGGTTCTTGAACCATTCAGAGTAGTGGTTCTTGAACCATTCAGAGTAGTAGTTTTTGAACCATTCAGAACAGTGGTTCTTGTGCCATTCAGAACAGTGGTTCTTGAACCATTCAGAGTAGTGGTTCTTGAACCATTCAGAGTAGTGGTTCTTGAACCATTCAGAGCAGTGGTTCTTGAACCATTCAGAGCAGTGGTTCTTGAACCATTCAGAGTAGTAGTTCTTGAGCCATTCAGAACAGTGGTTCTTGAGCCATTCAGAACAGTAGTTATTGAGCCATTCAGAACAGTGGTTCTTGAGCCATTCAGAACAGTGGTTCCCAAATGTCTCGGCACCCACCAGTGTTAATTTCGTCAACAATAACTATGACTAAATATACTTATCAATGACCTACTTTTCCTGACCAAAACTGTAATACAACCGGCTGTGATTGGAAGTCCCATAAGGCGGCGTACAATTTGCACAGCGTCGTCCAGGTTTATCCGGGGTAGGCCATCATTGTAAATAAGCATGTGTACTTAATTGACTTGCCTAGTTAAATAAAGGTTAAGTCCTCCTCTCCATCTCTCCTTCCCTCATCCCTTACTCCAGTCCTCCTCTCTCCATCCATCCTTCCCCCCATCCCTTCCTCCAGTCCTCCTCTCTCCATCCATCCTTCCCATGTCCCTTCCTGCAGTCCTCCTCTCTCCATCCATCCTTCCCCCATCCCTTCCTCCAGTCCTCCTCTCTCCATCCATCCTTCCCTCATCCCTTACTCCAGTCCTCCTCTCTCCATCCATCCTTCCCCCGTCCAGTCCTCCAGTCCTCCTCTCTCCATCCATCCTTCCCCCGTCCCTTCCTCCAGTCCTCCTCTCTCCATCTCTCCTTCCCTCATCCCTTCCTCCTGTCCTCCTCTCTCCATCCATCCTTCCTCCAGTCCTCCTCTCTCCATCCATCCTTCCCACGTCCCTTCCTCCAGTCCTCCTCTCTCCATCCATCCTTCCCCCATCCCTTCCTCCAGTCCTCCTCTCTCCATCCATCCTTCCCCCATCCCTTCCTCCAGTCCTCCTCTCTCCATCCATCCTTCCCCCATCCAATCCTCCTCTCTCCATACATCCTTGCCATGTCCCTTCCTCCAGTCCTCCTCTCTCCATCCATCCTTCCCCCGTCCCTTCCTCCAGTCATCCTCTCTCCATCCATCCTTCCCCCATCCCTTCCTCCAGTCCTCCTCTCTCCATCAATCCTTCCCCCGTCCAGTCCTCCAGTCCTCCTCTCTCCATCCATCCTTCCCCCATCCCTTCCTCCAGTCCTCCTCTCTCCATCCATCCTTCCCCCGTCCCTTCCTCCAGTCCTCCTCTCTCCATCCATCCTTCCCCCGTCCCTTCCTCCAGTCCTCCTCTCTCCATCCATCCTTCCCCCGTCCAGTCCTCCTCTCTCCATCCATCCTTCCCCCGTCCCTTCCTCCAGTCCTCCAGTCCTCCTCTCTCCATCCATCCTTCCCCCGTCCAGTCCTCCAGTCCTCCTCTCTCCATCCATCCTTCCCCCGTCCCTTCCTCCAGTCCTCCTCTCTCCATCCATCCTTCCCCCATCCCTTCCTCCAGTCCTCCTCTGTCCATCCATCCTTCCCCTGTCCAGTCCTCCAGTCCTCCTCTCCATCTCTCCTTGCCTTCATCATTCCTGACAGAACACTACTGTTCTGTGAGCCTTCTGAGCCATCTTTGGCAGCCTGCCACCGCTAGCTAACAGGACAAGCCTTGTGCTAATCAATTTTTATCTTTCTCTTTGCCATCCCAGAAACGACTAATCATCTTTCTGGTCTGATGTAGCCTCCTGTTCCATTCAGTAGGATGTTATGGTTTCCCATTAAAGGAGGAAGCTGCAGCTGAACTTTGACTCCGATGTTTTTCCAGGATTAAAAATATTTAAAGGAATGTACGGACACACTTTGACGGCTAGCGGCCATGTTGATTAGAGAAGGTATTGTATGTCATTCCATCGCTAACCTAACGTAGCAGACATACTTAAAGGTCCTGACGAGAGAGAAAAAAAAATGTCGAGGGGGGGGGGGGGGGTTCTTGTTCACTGTTGAACTGATCCAGTAAATGTGGAGGAGGAGTTGAGATGGACTGTCGCCTTGGTAACGTCCAAAAGCGGAAGTCGCTTCACAGGCTCGCTTTCCATTTTCTCTAACTGGGAGACTAAAACAAGTTCCAAGGAAGGAGATCTGAAAACTCTGATACAACAATCGGGTCAGTTCACCTCATGGGGCTGTAGTATGGACATGCCGTACTGCGCTGCAGAAACCAATAACAAGCATGAAAGGCATCCATCCCTCAGTCTCTCTCTCAATCCCTCTCTCTGATCCTTGTAATCCTTGTTCCTGTATTTCCTCCAGGAGATCAGTATTCCCTCCCCTCATCCTGTGTTCTGTCACTGAAGTATGTATCTATCGTCTCTGCTTACAGCCACCGACCCTAGCAATCACACAATCACTTCTCCACTGCCTACACACTATGGATGTGTATAGGTGTGTGTGTGTGTGTGTGTGTGTGTGTGTGTGTGTGTGTGTGTGTGTGTGTGTGTGTGTGTGTGTGTGTGTGTGTGTGTAGGTTGTCCTTGTGCCAAATTAGAGTTTATGACACAGCACCAGAGCATGACACACACACACACACATACACTCACACACACTCGGTTGACAGTCTAATCATCCATAATTTGTTCATTTGGAAGCTGAATCTGAACAGAGCCTGAGTCTGAGGACACAGAGAGACACCAACTGACACCGTCTCAACCGTTAACAGACAGTCACAGTCAGTACCACGATCTAACCAGTCAGTAACACGATCTAACCACAGTCAGTCAGTCTGTACCAGAATCAAACCACAGTCAGCCAGTCTGTACCACAATCTAACCACAGTCAGCCAGTCTGTACCAGAATAAAACCACAGTCAGACTGTACCAGAATCAAACCACAGTCAGTCTGTACCAGAATCAAAACACAGTATGAGAGTATGAGCCCAGGTTGACAATCAATCATCAGACAGTCCATTAGTGGATTAGGGCTGAGTGAGTTTGAAGGCTGAATGGAGCCTGACTGTGTGGAGGTGTGGTTATGCACACAGATAGAAAGCCAGAGTGTAGAGGAGAGAGAGAGAGAGGGAGAGAGAGAGGGGGAGAGAGAGAGAGAGAGAGATAGAGGGAGAGGGAGAGACAGAGGGAGAGGGAGAGGGAGAGGGAGAGACAGGCAGGCAGACAGACAGACAGACAGACAGACAGACAGACAGACAGACACAGACAGACAGACAGACAGACAGACAGACAGACAGACAGACAGACATACAGACAGACAGAGTAATGTATTGAAACAAATGTCAAATTGGCCAAATTACCGAACAACAGACCACGTATTCACCCTGCACACCCTAATTGATGAACAAACAAACCAAAACAAAGGCAAAGTCTTCTCATGATTTGTTGATTTAAAAAAAGCCTTTGACTCAATTTGGCATGAGGGTCTGCTATACAACTTGATGGAAATTGGTGTTGGGGGAAAAACACAACATTGTAAAAATCAAGCATTTTGTTAGAATTGGTAAAACACACACACATTTCTTTCAACAGGGCCATGGGGTGAGTAAGGGACGACGCAGGTTAAGCGAGGGCACTAGAACAGTCTGCAGAACCCGGCCTCACCCTACTAGAATCTGAAGTCAAATCTCTACTGTTTGCTGATGAAGGAGAGAGAGGATGATCTGGTGCTTCTGTCCCAAACCAAGGAAGGCCTAAAGCAGCACCTAGATCTTCTTCCCAGATTCTGTCAGACCTGGGCCCTGACAGTAAATCTCAGTAATACAAAAATAATGGTGTTCCAAAAAATGTCCAGTTGCCAGGACCACAAATACAAATTCCATCTAGAAACCGTTGCACTAGATCACGATACATACCTCGGCCTAAACATCAGCACTACAGGTAACGTCCACAAAGCTGTCAACGATCTGAGAGACAAGGCAAGAAGGGCCTACTACGCCATCAAAAGGAACATAACATTCGACATACCAATTATGATCTGGCTAAAAATACTTGAATCAGTTATAGAACCCATTGCCCTTTAAGGCTGTGAGGTCTGGGGTCCGCTCACCAACCAAGAATTCACAAAATGGGACAAACACCAAATTGAGACTCTGCATGCAGAATTCTGCAAAAATATCTTCTGTGTACAACGTAAAACACCAAATAATGCATGCAGAGTAGAACAAGGCTGATACCCGCTAATTATCAAAATGCAGAAAAAAGCTGTTAAATTCTACAACCACCAAGAAAGGAAGTGATTCCCAAACCGTCGATAACAAAGCCATCACCTACAGAGAGATGAGCCTGGAGAAGAGTCCCCTAAGCAAGCTGGTCCTGGGGCTCTGTTCACAAACACAAACAGACCCCACAGAGCCATCACCTACAGAGAGATGAGCCTGGAGAAGAGTCCCCTAAGCAAGCTGGTCCTGGGGCTCTGTTCACAAACACAAACACACCCCACAGAGCCCCAGGATAGCAACACAATTAGATCCAACTAAATCATGAGAAAACAAAAAGATAATTAATTGACACATTGGAAAGAATGAACAAAAAAACAGAACAAACTAGAATGCTATTTGGCCACAAACAGAGAGTACACAATGGCAGAAAACCTGACCACCGTGACTGACCCAAACTTAAATACAGACCCAGTGAGCATAGCCTTGCTATTGAGAAAGGCCGCCGTAGGCAGACATGGCTCTCAAGAGAAGACAGGTTATGTGCTCACTGCCCACAAAATGAGGTGGAAACTGAGCTGCACATATTAGACCCATATATCTCTCAGATTACAAAATAATTTGAAAAACAAACACAATTTTGATAAACTTCCGTATCTATTGGGTGAAATACCACAGTGTGCCATCACAGCAGCAAGATATGTGACCTGTTGCCACGAGAAAAGGGCAACCAGTGAAGAACACACACCATTGTAAATTATTTTCCCTTTTTAACTATTTTCACATAGTATGAAATTGAAATGTCTTTATTCTTTTGGAAATGTTATGAGTGTAATGTTTACTCTTTTGTTTATTATCTATTTCACTTTAAACATATGTTTCCCATGCCAAAAAAGCCCCTTAAATTGAAAGTGAACTTGAATTGAGAGACAGCGAGGAAGAGAGAGAGAGGAAGAGAGAGAGACAGAGAGCAGTGTTGTGGCAGTAATATTTCCATATGTCCCTGTGGATTTCAGTATAGAATCTGGCTGCGACGAGGACAGGAGAGGAAATGTGTATATTTGTCTATTTCGACATCATTATTAAAGACAGTTCTGCTTTTTTTTTTTTTCAACAAAATCCAATAGTGGATGCAGAAGATATGGTATTCTTTGGCATGTAAAAAAAACAGGCATGTGAGATCGAGAAGCAGAACGGACACCAACTTACCTCACAGAGATACCTCCAGACATAAATCTAGAACCATCAAAAGGAAGAGTGGAATAAAGTTTAAAATCAGCATAAACACCTCTTAAAAAAAGGGGAGATCCACAAGAGGAGCAGAGTCCACACATCAACAGGAGAGCTTATTTTAAAAAGGCTGAAAAAACGATAGAAGTTAGGGTGTGACTGTCATGCCCCCCCCCCCCCCCCCCCCCCCCCCCCTCCCCGTGTTCCAGGATCAATCCCATCAGCCTCCGACTCCAGAGGTGGACAGAGAGGTAAGTAGCTTGTAGCCAGCGCTTGCATCAGACCCCGTCCAAAAAGAAAAACGGAAAGATAAGCAGTTTCTTCTCTCTCTCTCTCTCTCTCTCTTTCTATATTCTCTCTCTTTTTCTCACAGAAGTAAGACTGGCTCAAAACCCCCACCTGTTTCTGTGTCACTGTCACTCACTTTGTCCCTCTCGCCCTCGCCCTCTCTTCTCCTTTAATCTTGTCTTGTCAATATCTATCTCAGTTCTTTCTTATACAGTTGACTCATTCTGGTTCTCTTTCATTCTATCACTCTCTTTCTCAATCATCCTATTTTTCACACTCGGACACAGTCACTCACAGTCACTCTTTTCTCATCTTTCTTTATCAATCTATGGTCCCTCCATCCTGTTTGTCTTTCTCTCACCTCTATCTCTCTCCTCCTCCCACTCCAGTCGGAGTGAATGCAGCTTGTTGCTCACAGGAAACAGCTGCTCTACGTTTTATTGCTCCCTCACTCTACCACTCCCTCACTCTACCGCTCCCTCTCTCTATCGCTGCCTCACTCTCTCTCTACCACACCCTCTCTCTACCACACCCCCCCTCCCTCACTCTACCGCTCCCTCACTCTACCACTGCCTCACTCTCTCTCTACCACCCCCCCCCCCCCCCTCTCTCTCTCTCTCTGAGTCAAGCACGATCACATCTCTCTCCATATTTTAATTTCCTTAAGAGACATTCATCCTTACATAAGACTATTTAACCCAATCACTATTCAGTTGTGCTTTATCATGATCTACACAGAGGTTTTCAAGGGACCAGCAGACCCCAAATTCTGAGATCTGACCTGGGACCCAAGCGGGTCCTAAATTCAGACCTTTGTCTCAGATCTGGGTGGGGTCTGATATAATTGCCACGGTCTCGGTTACGTGGAATTAAAAATGATTTACAGACTGGAATTGACTGTTTGTGTGATGAGCACAAGCTTGTTATCTGTCAGCCAATTGTAGCTCAATAAAACCGGTTCCAGCTGCTCACCTCACGTGCGAGTAAAAGGAGCCTTGGCCCAGGCTACTGTTGATTGTGAAGAGGAGTTATTTTAAATGACAGTTTGAGGAGAAAGAGTATAGTGAAAAGACAAGGGGAACGTCCTCGGGGACGAGTTGTAATGTTGTAGAGGACAAACATGAGAAGAACGTTGGTCAAATGGACTGACTGTGTACAACTCGCTATTCAGGTTTAAAACTATTTTCAATCTTTCATTGATCTATTTCCATATTTATCATCAATTGATTAGTCATTAATAATAATAATTGTAAAATAAATTAGCATTAGCCTATTTCTATCATTTGTTGGGTAAGCCTACTGTAGGCAATCAAATGTGTTGCTAAAGGCTGCAACACAGGCCCTAGCCAGCTCAAAACAGTTTTTTATATTTAATTCTGTTCAGGCATTTTTGTTGGCCAAACGTTACGGCTGTAATGTTGTGTTTGTCACAATAAAATAGAATTACCAGTAGTTCTATTAACACTATTCTCACTCAAACCAGGAAAAATAAAAACCAAAGATGCTAAACGTAATGTAATAACCGTTCCTACAAACAATGACTTTACATACTTTTGATATTATCCTAATGAAATTAAGCAACTTTTGTGAAGGCTTTGGGCTATTATTAGGCTACTGCAGGCCTTACGAAGGCAGCCAGGGCTCCAACCGACTCCGACAATTGAACTTGAGGTGAGGAAGAAAGTTTTAGGCCTACTAGAATTACACCTTTCAATCTAACAATATAATGCTTATAAACTCAACAAGAAAAAAATGAACCGTCCTCTCACTGTCAACTACGTTTATTTTCAGCAAACTTAGCATGTGTAAATATTTGTATGAACATAACAAGATTCAACAACTGAGACTGAACGAGTTCCACAGACATGTGACTAACAGAAATGGAATAATGTGTCCCTGAACAAAAGGGGGGGGGGGGGGGGGTTCAAAATCTAAAGTAACAGTCAGTATCTGGTGTGGCCACCAGCTGCATTAAGTACTGCAGTGCATCTTCTCCTCATGGACTGCACCAGATTTGCCAGTTCTTGCTGTGAGATGTTACCCCACTCTTCCACCAAGGCACCTGCAAGTTCCCGGACATTTCTGTGGGGAATGGCCCTAGCCCTCACCCTCCGATCCAACAGGTCCCCGGACATTTCTGGGGGGAATGGCCCTAGCCCTCACCCTCCGATCCAACAGGTCCCAGACATTTCTGGGGGGAATGGCCCTAGCCCTCACCCTCCGATCCAGCAGGTCCCAGATGTGCTCGGATTGAGATCCAGGGGTCTTCGCTGGCCATGGGAGAACACGGACATTCCTGTCTTGCAGGAAATCACACACAGAGCGACCAGTATGGCTGATGGCATTGTCATGCTGGAGGGTCATGTCAGGATGAGCCTGCAGGAAGGGTACCACATGAGGGAGGAGGATGTCTTCCCTGTAATGTGCAGCATTGAGATTGAGCTTGTTGTCATTGCAGGCAATCTGTTGATGCTGTGACACACTGGCCCAGACCATGACGGACCCTCCACCTCCAAATCCAGAGTACAGGCCTCAGTGTAACGCTCATTCCTTTGACAATAAGCACGAATCCGATCATCACCCCTGGTGAGACAAAACCACGTCTCGTCAGTGAAGAGCACCTTTTTGCCAGTCCAGTCTGGTCCAGCGACGGTGGGTTTGTGCCCATAAGCGACGTTGTTTCCAGTGATGTCTGGTTGGGAACCTGCCTTACAACAGGCCTACAAGCCCTCAGTCCATCCTCTCTCAGCCTATTGAGGACAATCTGAGCACTGACGGAGGGATTGTGCGTTCCTGGTGTAACTCGGGCAGTTGTTGTTGCCATCCTGTACCTGTCCCGCAGGTGTGATGTTTGGTTGTACCGATCCTGTGCAGGTGTTGTTACACGTGGTCTGCCACTGCGAGGACGATCAGCTGTCCGTCCTGTCTCCCTGTAGTGCTGTCTTAGGTGTCTCACAGTACGGACATTGCAATTTATTGCCCTGGCCACATCTGCAGTCCTCATGCCTCCTTGCAGCATGACTAAGGCATGTTCACACAGATGAGCAGGGACCCTGGGCATCTTTCTTTTGGTGTTTTTCAGAGTCAGTAGAAAGGCCTCTTTAGTGTCCTAAGTTTTCATAACTGTGACCTTAATTGACTACCGTCTGTAAGCTGTTAGTGTCGTAACGACCGTTCCACAGGTGCATGTTCATTAATTGTTATGGTTCATTGAACAAGCATGGGAAACAGTGTTTAAACCCTTTAAAATTATGATCTGTGAAGTTATTTGGATTTTTACAAATTATCTTTGAAAGACATATTAAATATTAAAACATATTTGGATCAAAAAATGAACCTTCTGAATGAACCTTCTCTATGCCTTCTCTAAGCCTTCTCTAAGCCTTTTCTATGCCTTCTCTATGCCTTCTCTATGCCTTCACTATGCCTTCTCTATGCCTTCTCTATGCCTTCTCTAAGCCTTCTCTATGCCTTCTCTATGCCTTCTCTATGCCTTCTCTATGCCTTCTCTATGCCTTCTCTAAGCCTTCTCTATGCCTTCTCTATGCCTTCTCTATGCCTTCTCTATGCCTTCTCTATGCCTTCTCTAAGCCTTCTCTATGCCTTCTCTAAGCCTTCTCTATGCCTTCTCTATGCCTTCTCTATGCCTTCTCTATGCCTTCTCTATGCCTTCTCTAAGCCTTCACTATGCCTTTTCTATGCCTTCTCTATGCCTTCTCTAAGCCTTCTCTATGCCTTCTCTATGCCTTCTCTATGCCTTCTCTATGCCTTCTCTATGCCTTCTCTATGCCTTCTCTATGCCTTCTCTATGCCTACTATAGCAGTTGTAGTAGCCTGTCTGACAAGTATAAATACATCCATGTCGATGTCGGGAACATGGCGTCGGGCACATCTTGACCTTTCTCTCTAGTCTCTCTAGTATAAATATTGATATCACTAGAGTCCTAGGCTCATTTGGGAGCTCAAATCTCACACAGCTGAACCGTGAAGTTTTGGGGCAAGTAAAAACCAATGAAACAATAGACTATAAAGTTATGACTAGGTTACACATCGAAAACAGTTAGTGACACGTAACTGCGGATGATTTGGCCAATGTCACTAATAAACAATAAATATAAATAAATAAACAATGTTTATTAATGGTGCTGGCAGCGCCCAGTGGGAGGTTTATTTTGCTCTCTCTCATCTCGGATCCTAATGGGTCTCTCGGATCAGAACCAGCACGGGTGTGAACAGGTCTGACTGTCCTCAGATCCATTCAGGAAGAGGTCTCTGTTTAAAAAATATATATTTAAGCATATCGGGTGGGAGAGCCACGGATCCATTTCAGAGTGGGTCCAACTTTTTGACCCCATGAAGACGACTACTACTACTGTGTGTGTGTCGGAGAGAGAGGGAGAGAACACAGCTCCCATCTACTCTAGCAGACGCACAGAAACATTTGACCTATTTCAGTTTAGTAGTCAGGAGGAGTGACACAGGTAAACATCTGTTTAAATGTTCTGAAGGGATTAAATGAGGAACCCCGAACACACACCCTGCAGGTTTCATTTCCATGGCGACTTTCAGCCAATGTCACGCATTCAACGCTTGGTAATCAGTCCAGTGGAGTGGAGTTAGTATGCTAGCCAGCAGGCCACCACTATCACTTCCAGTGCTCCGCTATCCTCTCTCTGCTCATCTCCTTCCTCTCCCTCCTCCTCTCTCTGCTCCTCTCTCTGCTCCTCTCCCTCCTCTCTCTGCTCCTCTCCCTGCTCCTCCCCCTCCTCTCCCTCCTCTCTCTGCTCCTCTCCCTGCTCCTCCCCCTCCTCTCTCTGCTCCTCTCCCTCCTCTCTCTGCTCATCTCCCTCCTCTCTCTGCTCATCTCCCTCCTCCTCTCTCTGCTCCTCTCTCTGCTCCTCTCTCTGCTCCTCTCCCTCCTCTCTCTGCTCCTCTCCCTCCTCTCTCTGCTCATCTCCCTCCTCCTCTCTCTGCTCCTCTCTCTGCTCCTCTCCCTCCTCTCTCTGTTCATCTCCATCCTCTCCCTCCTCCTCTCTCTGCTCCTCTCTCTGCTCATCTCCCTCCTCTCTCTGCTCATCTCCCTCCTCCTCTCTCTGCTCCTCTCTCTGCTCCTCTCCCTCCTCTCTCTGCTCCTCTCCCTCCTCTCTGTGCTCATCTCCCTCCTCCTCTCTCTGTTCCTCTCTCTGCTCCTCCTCCTCCTCCTCCTCCTCCTCCTCTCTCTGCTCCTCTCCCTCCTCTCTCTGCTCATCTCCCTCCTCTCCCTCCTCCTCTCTCTGCTCCTCTCTCTGCTCATCTCCCTCCTCTCAATTTAATTCAATTCACTGGGCTTTATTGGCATGGGAAACATATGATAACATTGCCAAAGCAAGTGAGGTAGATAAAATACAAAAGTGAAATAAACAATAAAAATGAACTGTAAACATTACACTCACAGAAGTTCCAAAAGAATAAATACATTACAAATGTCATATTATGTATATATACAATGTTGTAACAATGTGCAAATGGTTAAAGTACAAAAAGGAAAATAAATATGGGTTGTATTTACAATGGTGTTTGTTCCTCACTGGTTGACCTTTTCTTGTGGCAACAGGTGACATTTCTTGCTGCTCTCTAACTCACCTCTCTCTCTGCCCCGCTCTCTGCTCCTCTCCCTCCTCTCTCTGCTCCTCTTCCTCCTCTCTCTGCTCCACTCCCTCCTCTCTCTGCTCCTCTCCCTCCTCCTCTCTCTGCTCCTCTCCCTTCTCTCTCTGCTCCTCTCCCTCCTCCTCTCCCCCCTCTGCCCCAATGCATAGTAACAACTGTACAGTTTGGTGGAGGAGGAATAATAGTCTAGGCCCCTTAGTTCCTTTGATTTGTCTTTGTTTTAGTATGGTCAGGGTGTGAGTTGGGTGGGTTGTCTATGTTCCGTTTTCTATGTTGTGTTTTTGCGTTTGGCCTGGTATGGTTCTCAGTCAGAGGCAGGTGTCGTTAGTTGTCTCTGATTGAGAATCATACTTAGGTAGCCTTTTCCCACTTGTGTTTCGTGGGTGTTTGTTTTCTGTGTCTGTGTTTCACATGGAACTGTTTCGGTTAGTTATTTCATGTGGCGTTTATTGTTTTGTTTCAGTGTTCGCTTGTTTTAATAAAGAGCATGAACACGTACCACGCTGCGCATTGGTCCTCCGATCCTTACTACTCCTCCTCGTCGGAGGAGGAAGACAGCCGTTACATTCTAGACCATTCTGTGCTTCCAACTTTGTGGCCAACAGTTTGGGGAAGGCCCTTCCTGTTTCAGCATGACAATGTCCCCGTGAACGAGGTCCATACAGAAATGGTTTGTCAAAATCAGTGCGGAATGCCTTGACTGTCCTGCACAGAGCCCTGACCTCAACCCCATCGAACACCTTTGGGATGAACTGGAATGCCGACTGCGAGCCAGACCTAATCGTCCAACATCAATGCCCGACCTCACTAATGCTTGAGTCTGAATGGAAAGAAGCAAGTCCCCTCAGCAATGTTCCAACATCTAGTGGAAAGCCTTCCCAGAAGAGTGGAGGCTGTTATTGTAGCAAAGGGGAGACCAACTGCCTATGGTTTTGGAATGAGATGTTCAACGATCAAGTGTCCAAAGAGAGGACAGGAGGAGAAAGAGGGAGACGTGTAGATGAACAGTGCGAGAGAGAGAGAGAGAGAGAGAGAGAGAGAGAGAGAGAGAGAGAGAGATCAGCAGAGAGAGGAGAAGAGAGAGAGAGAGAGAGAGAGAGAGATCAGCAGAGAGAGAGAGACGTGTAGATGAACAGTGCGAGAGAGAGAGAGAGAGAGAGAGAGAGAGAGAGAGAGAGAGAGATCAGCAGAGAGAGGAGAAGAGAGAGAGAGAGAGAGAGAGAGAGATCAGCAGAGAGAGAGAGAGAGACGTGTAGATGAACAGTGCGAGAGAGAGAGAGAGAGATAGATCAGCAGAGAGAGGAGAAAAGAGAGCGAGAGAGAGATAGATCAGCAGAGAGAGGAGAAAATAGAGAGAGAGAGAGATAGATCAGCAGAGAGAGGAGAAAAGAGAGAGAGAGAGAGATAGATCAGCAGAGAGAGGAGAAAAGAGAGAGAGAGAGAGAGATAGATCAGCAGAGAGAGGAGAAAAGAGAGAGAGAGAGAGATAGATCAGCAGAGAGAGGAGAAAAGAGAGAGAGAGAGAGATAGATCAGCAGAGAGAGGAGAAAAGAGAGAGAGAGAGAGATAGATCAGCAGAGAGAGGAGAAAAGAGAGAGAGAGAGAGATAGATCAGCAGAGAGAGGAGAAAAGAGAGAGAGAGAGAGATAGATCAGCAGAGAGAGGAGAAAAGAGAGAGAGAGAGAGATAGATCAGCAGAGAGAGGAGAAAAGAGAGAGAGAGAGAGATAGATCAGCAGAGAGAGGAGAAAAGAGAGAGAGAGAGCGATAGATCAGCAGAGAGAGGAGAAAAGAGAGAGAGAGAGAGATAGATCAGCAGAGAGAGGAGAAAAGAGAGAGAGATAGATAGAGAAGAGAGAAAAGGTTAGGTGGAGATGGAGGGATAAGTAGAGGAACTAGAATAATCTCTTTAATGTTTGGATCTGAGGCTATAGAACAAACAAGCCAGCCGGAACAACCCTCCTCTCTCTTCTCCTCCTTCCACCCCTCTCTTCCTTGTGTTTCTATGCATGCGTTCGCATATGTGGGTATGATGTAATTCTTCTCCTCCTCTGTATGTGTATGTGTGTGTGTGTGTATGTGTGTATGTGTATGTGTGTGTGTGTGTATGTGTGTGTGTGTGTGTGTGTGTGTGTGTGTATGTGTATGTGTGTGTGTGTGTGTGTGTGTGTGTGTGTGTGTGTGTGTGTGTGTGTGTGTGTGTGTGTGTGTGTGTCTGTGTGATGTAATTCTGCTGTATCATTAAAACACAGAGATCAAGGCAGCCCAGAGACTGATGTCTGTTGACAGTGAGTCTGAGTGCTAGTGATGTTATCTCAGACCTGCTGGGACTGTGTGTGTGTGTGTCTGTGTTCATGTGTGTGTCTGTGTTCGCGTGTTCATGTGTGTTCGTGTGTGTATGTGTTTGCGTGTGTGTATATTTCCCATTGGGTGAACATTTTAAATTTAGCATTAATTAAGGATCATTGTGGCGCTGACTTGCTGACAATGGGCAATTACAGGGTAGATGAGGCAGCGCGTGCGCGCGTGTGTACGTGTGCATGAATGAATTTGTTTGAAGTGGCTGTTTGTGCTCTATATGTACACTGCCTTATATCTACCCTGTGTGTGTTCATGTGGTCATCGGTTCACATGTATGACACCAAGTGGCATTAGAGCATTTTCTAACGTTACTCTGTCTGTCTGTCTGTCTGTCTGTCTGACTACCTGACTGACTGACTGACTGACTACCTGACTGACTGACTGACTGACTACCTGACTACCTGACTGACTGACTGACTACCTGACTGACTGACGGCTTTGAGTTCATCACCAGTCACAATAGAATCTCTTCTCTCCTGTATTCTTCGACCTTGGCATCCAGGCTCAGAACTCACTATACTGTAGCTGAGAGGGGACACAAATCACATGGTGGAGGGTATCTGTTCAGACAGACAGAGTGACAGACAGACAGAGTGACAGACAGACAGAGTGACAGACAGACAGAGTGACAGACAGACAGAGTGACAGACAGAGTGACAGACAGACAGAGTGACAGCTCTCAGAGGACAAGAAGACAACCCAACAAGGTTTTAAGAACTGTCGACAAACAGACAATTAATGTCTGCATAAAATTCTAAATGGAACTGGCATCCGATCGAATGCAGCAGATTAAAGACAAACACACACCTTCTAGTCTAGAAATAATAGGTGGACTTCTATTCATCCTCCCTGAGAAGTAGTGGTCTATGTCAAAAGGCTTTTTTCTTGTGCTTCTGTTCAACACATTTAAGACATTTAAATGTTTTATGAATTTAGCAGACGTTCTTATCAAGACTTACAGTAGAAAGAGCTACAATTTAACCCCCCTCCGTGGGAATCGAACCCACAACCCTGACAATACAAGCGCAAGATTGCGATCGACGATTTGTTTGTGTTAAATTAACAATCTGCAATCTAGATGAAAGAACGGTAAATTCTCAGCAACTTGTCAGTCATGGCAACACTTCTGATGGCATCCAGCACTTTGGCTTTGGAGGGAACGTTATACACCAAACGTTCATTACATCTTGGCACAAACCAAAAAAACAATCATTCAAGGCCAGTCTGAAATCTGAATGGTGGAGATCTATATAACACTGTAACTCTACACCTCCTCCTATCGGGTGATAACCATCAATGCCTCAGTTTAATCACCAACACTATCAAAAGGCCTATACACCTCTCGCACCCACCCTGTACCCGAGAGAGAGCGTACTAGACGAGGGGGCTCCACAGCAGCTTAGACGCAACCAGAATAAAGAGATGGGTGACCCCGGGTGACCCCGGTGGTGAGGACGACGGAGTAGCGGAAGGTGAGCTGGCAATGCGTGGTTGGATTAATCTGTTTGTGACTCAGAAATTGAGATAGATTACTCAGTTGTCAGGAAGGGTCGGAATACGTGCCTTTGTAAGATCGCCGATTGCTTATAAAGTCAGATTGGATTTTAAGCGCTGTTCTGGAGATTGTCTGGTTGGATATCTGCCTTCCCAAAAACCAAGACAAATTTGTTGGGGGTATGTTACAGGCCGCCCAATCAGAAGTCATTCTATGAAGGTCTCGAAATTGTGTTGTCCAACTGTAATGATTCCCTGGTGAAGGAAATACTGATGTCTGTAAAAAAGATAGTCCAACCCACAATGCACTTCAGTAGATCATTTTCCTTGACCCAAATGATAAAAAATCCCCACCAGGATTCCCCACCAAGATCCCCACCAGGGTCCCGACCAAGATCCCCACCAGGGTCCCGACCAAGATCCCCACCAGGGTCCCGACCAAGATCCCCACCAGGGTCCCGACCAAAATCCCCACCAGGGTCCCGACCAGGATTCCCCACCAAGGCATGTGAAACAGTGCAAGGTACGATTGACTTAATACTCGTGTCTGATAAATCCAAAATATGGAATCAGTGATCATTTTATTACATTTTGAACAAGGAGGGTTTTAAAGTTATATTTAAGTGTCACAAAACTGTTCGAATCAAAAAATACTGTGATGAAATGTTTAGGGAGCAAGTGGGTAATATTGATTGGTCACCTGTGTTAGATAGTGTAAGGGACATTGACAGGGAAGCATTTAAATGTAGATTCCTGGGCCTCCCGAGTGGGGAAGTGGTCTGCATTGCAGTGTTTGAGGCGTCACTACAGACCCAGGTTTGATCCCAGGCTGTGTCACAACCGGGCTGTGACCGGGAGTCCCATAGGGTGGACACATTTGGCCCAGCGTTGTACGGGTTAGGGGTGGGTGGGCTTTACTTGGCTCATCGTGCTCTAGCGACTCCTTGTGGCGGGCCGGGCGCCTGCAGGCTGACTCCGATCGTCAGTTGAACGGTTTTTCCTTCGACACATTGGTGCAGCTGGCTTCCGGGGTAAGAGGGCGGGTGTTAAGAAGGGGGTAAAATAGAAAAAATAAAAAATAAATGTATATTCCTTGAGGTGGTGAATGTGATGGCTCCAATTAGACAGGACAAAGTAAAGTAGAGATCTAGATCTTGGTTTAATCACGAGATTCTAGAATCTACCAAAGCAGGGAATAAGGCCTTTAAGAAATAAAGCCGCGTGATGAGCAGCCTGATTTTTTTTTTCTCATGAGCAGCCTGATTTTCTACCATATAAATGTCAGAAATGAAAAACAGATTAGGATGGATGAAGCTAAGAGGGGTTATTTTGCTGATAAAAACATTGAGAACAAAAATAACCCTAAAAAGCTTTGGAAATCATTTAAGGAATTAGGATGTAGTAGTACTACCAACAACAAACTAAAGAGTATTGGACTGAACATCAGGGGGAGATGGTATATGAAAAAGCAGAGGTTGCCAATGAATTCAACCCATTTTTTTTCTTTTAACTTCTGTTGTTAGCAAGCTGGTTAGCAAGCTGGTTAGCAAGCTGGTTAGCAAGCTGGTTAGCAAGCTGGTTAGCAAGCTGGTTAGCAAGCTGGTTAGCAAGCTGGTTAGCAAGCTCCCCACCGGGAGTTCAAGTTAGGGTTAGTTAGTTAGTTAGTTAGTCAACCAAACTCTTTTTCTTTAGCAAAGGTAGCAACAGCCAAAGTAGCCAGTCTGCTAGCAGAGGTTAAATGCTCCAAAGCTACAGGCCTGGGATAATGTTCCTGCAAGGTTTCTTAGAGATTGTGCTGAGCAAATTGCCCCTTGTATTACGCATATCATTAATGTCGCTATTGAACAAGGCAGGTACATGAAACAAGCTAAAGTTCTACCTCTATATAAGAAGGACATAGAGTCTGACCCTGGGAATTACAGGCCTGTATATATCCTCTATATAAGAAGGACATAGAGTCTGACCCTGGGAATTACAGGCCTGTATATATCCTCTATATAAGAAGGACATAGAGTCTGACCCTGGGAATTACAGGCCTGTATATATCCTCTATATAACATCAAAGATCCTGGAGAGAATTGAGCAAATGTATGAATATGTTAACAAATAGGGTCTAATGTATGATTTTCAGTTGGGTTTTAGAAAAACCTACTCCACTGATTCATGTCTACTTTACTTGACTGACTTCATCAGGAAAGAGATTGATGAGGGAAAATTGATACTGAATGGTACTGCTTAACATACAGACCTAAAAATTAACCACTGTTTCCTAATTTCCAAACTGGGGTTAAGCAGTATCCCTCTAGACTGGGTCAAGTCCAACTTGTCAGGTAGGGAGCAAGTGGTAGAGGTTAATGGTTCACTGTCTCAGGCAAAACCAATGAGTGGTGGCGTTCCGCAGGGGAGCGTGCTTGGGCCTCTACTGTTTTTACTGTATATAAACAATATGAAAGATATTTGTTCTTGCCGTCTTTTTCTTTATGCGGATGACTCTACACTTCCGGTCATAAAAGTAAAACTATATTGGAGAGAAATACTTACCACAGAGCTAAGATTAGCAAATGGCTTGGAGATAATAAGCTATCTCTGCAATTATTTTTGGGGTCCAGACTTAAATTGTGTAAGTCGTCTGAAATCAGAGTGGAGTTAGGGGGTGAAGTGTTGACTATTAAAACCTCTGTTAGCTACCTGGGATGTATCCTTGATGGAAGCTTGGGAGGCATGAGCATGGCCACTAACGTGCTAGGGAAGGTTAATGCCAGGACTAGGTTTTTGGATAGAAAGTCCAAGCAGCTTGATAAGGACTGCTAGCCACCGCCCTCATTCAATGCTATTTTGACTACGCTAGTACTTCCTGGTTTAGGGGCTTATCTAAGCTTCTGAAGGGGAATCTACAGATAGCCCAGAATAAGCTGACCAGGGTAGTAATTGAAGGTGAGTCCACATACTCACATAGGCAGGAGCTGCTTTCAGGAACTAAACTAGCTGCCTGTTGAGGCTAGGGTGTCCCAGATTAGACTGGGTTTGGTTTACAACAGTATTTATGGTTCTGATTACTTTCCCCGTGTTAGGGATGCACACAATCACAGCACCAGATCAGGTGTTGCTAATATGTGCTTATACAGATTCAGAAGTAATGCTGAGAAAAGTATTTTTTTAACTTATTTATTTATCCTTTATTTAACTAGGCAAGTCAGTTAAGAACAAATTCTTATTTACAATGACGGCCTTGTATACTGGAGCCTCAGAGTGGAATGTGTTGCCTCTGCCCATAACAACGATGTCCTCTGTCATGTATTGTCATGTTGTGTCTTGTTTCTGTCCTTTCCCTTCACCCTGTCTCCCTCTGCTGGTCGTTATTAGGTTACCTTTTCTCCCCCTCTTTCCCCCAGCTGTTCCTTGTCTCCTCCTAACTACCTCGTCACCCCTTTTCCCACCTGTTCCCTTTTTCCCTCTGATTAGTCCTCTATATCTCTCTCTGTTTTTGCTCCTGTCTTTGTCGGATTCTTGTTTGTGTTTCTCATGCCTGAACCAGACTATCGTCATGTTTGCTGCAACCTTGTCCTGTCCTGTCGGAATCTGCCGGTCCATCTGAGCCTACCTATGTTTTGTCATTAAAGAAGCTCTGTTTACGTTAATTCGCTTTTGGGTCCTCATTCACGCACCGTAACAGAAGAATCCGACCAAGAATGGACCCAGCGACTTCGGATCCTCTCCACTCAGCCGTCGAGATCCAGGGAGCGATGCTAGGCAGACACGAGCAGGAATTGTCTGCTGCTCGACATGCCGTTGAGACCCTGGCCACCCAAGTCTCCAACCTCACAGAACAGGTTCACCATCTCCGCCTCGATCCACCGGCCACTTCCAGGGCTTTCGAATCTCCGGAGCCCAGAATCAATAACCCGCCGTGTTACTCTGGGGAGCCCACTGAATGCCGCTCGTTCCTCACCCAGTGTGATATTGTGTTTTCTCTCCAGCCCAACACTTACTCCAGGAGCACTGCTCGTGTCGCCTACGTCATATCTCTCCTTACTGGACGGGCTCGTGAGTGGGGCACGGCAATCTGGGAGGCAAGGGCTGAGTGTACTAACCAGTATCAGGACTTTAAGGAGGAGATGATACGGGTTTTTGATCGATCTGTTTTTGGGGAGGAGGCTTCCAGGGCCCTGTCTTCCCTATGTCAAGGTAATCGATCCATAACAGACTACTCTATTGAGTTTCGCACTCTTGCTGCCTCCAGTGGCTGGAACGAGCCGGCTTTGCTCGCTCGTTTTCTGGAGGGTCTCCGCGCAGAGGTAAAGGATGAGATTCTCTCCCGGGAGGTTCCTTCCAGCGTGGATTCCTTGATTGAACTCGCTATTCGCATTGAGCGACGGGTTGATCTTCGTCACCGAGCTCGTGGAAAGGAGCTCGCGTTCTCCGTTGCCCCCCTCTCCGCATCACTACCATCTTCCTCTGCCGGCTCGGGTGCTGAGCCTATGCAGCTGGGAGGTATCCGCATCTCGACTAAGGAGAGGGAACGGAGAATCACCAACCGCCTCTGTCTCTATTGCGGTTCTGCTGGTCATTTTGTCACTTCATGTCCAGTAAAAGCCAGAGCTCATCAGTAAGCGGAGGGCTACTGGTGAGCGCTACTACTCCTGTCTCTCCTTCAAGATCCTGCACTACCTTGTCGGTTCATCTACGCTGGACCGGTTCGTCAGCTTCCTGCAGTGCCTTAATAGACTCTGGGGCGGAGGGCTGTTTTATGGACGAGACCTGGGCTCGGGAACATGACATTCCTCTCAGACAGTTAAGGGAGTCCACGGCCTTGTTCGCCCTGGATGGTAGTCCTCTCCCCAGGATTCAGCGTGAGACGCTACCTTTAACCCTCACTGTTTCTGGTAATCATAGCGAAACCATTTCTTTTTTAATTTTTCGTTCACCTTTTACACCTGTTGTTTTGGGCCATCCCTGGCTAGTTTGTCATAATCCTTCCATTAATTGGTCTAGTAATTCTATCCTCTCCTGGAACGTCTCTTGTCATGTGAAATGTTTAATGTCTGCTATCCCTCCTGTTTCCTCTGTCTCTTCTTCACAGGAGGAGCCTGGTGATTTGACAGGGGTGCCGGAGGAATATCACGATCTGCGCACGGTGTTCAGTCGGTCCAGGGCCACCTCTCTTCCTCCACACCGGTCGTATGATTGTAGTATTGATCTCCTTCCGGGAACCACTCCCCCCCGGGGTAGACTATACTCTCTGTCGGCTCCCGAACGTAAGGCTCTCGAAGATTATTTGTCTGTAGCTCTTGCCGCCGGTACCATAGTCCCCTCCTCCTCTCCCGCCGGAGCGGGGTTTTTTTTTTTGTTAAGAAGAAGGACGGGTCCCTGCGCCCCTGCATAGATTATCGAGGGCTGAATGACATAACAGTGAAGAATCGTTATCCGCTTCCTCTTATGTCTTCAGCCTTCGAGATCCTGCAGGGAGCCAGGTTTTTCACTAAGTTGGACCTTCGTAACGCTTACCATCTCGTGCGCATCAGGGAGGGGGACGAGTGGAAGACGGCGTTTAACACTCCGTTAGGGCACTTTGAATACCGGGTTCTTCCTTTCGGCCTCGCTAACGCTCCAGCTGTCTTTCAGGCATTAGTCAATGATGTCCTGAGAGACATGCTGAACATCTTTGTTTTCGTTTACCTTGACGATATCCTGATTTTTTCACCGTCACTCCAGATTCATGTTCAGCACGTTCGACGTGTCCTCCAGCGCCTTTTAGAGAATTGTCTTTTTGTGAAGGCTGAGAAGTGCTCTTTTCATGCCTCCTCCGTCACTTTTCTCGGTTCTGTTATTTCCGCTGAAGGCATTAAGATGGATCCCGCTAAGGTCCAAGCTGTCATTGATTGGCCCGTCCCTAAGTCACGCGTCGAGCTGCAGCACTTTCTCGGCTTCGCGAACTTCTATCGTCGTTTCATCCGTAATTTCGGTCAGGTGGCAGCTTCTCTCACAGCCCTTACTTCTGTCAAGACGTGCTTTAAGTGGTCCGTTTCCGCCCAGGGAGCTTTTGATCTCCTCAAGAATCGTTTTACATCCGCACCTATCCTTGTTACACCTGACGTCACTAGACAGTTCGTTGTCGAGGTTGACGCGTCAGAGGTGGGCGTGGGAGCCATTCTTTCTCAGCGCTCCCTCTCTGACGACAAGGTCCACCCTTGCGCGTATTTTTCTCATCGCCTGTCGCCGTCGGAACGTAACTATGATGTGGGAAACCGCGAACTGCTCGCCATCCGCTTAGCCCTAGGCGAATGGCGACAGTGGTTGGAGGGGGCGACCGTTCCTTTTGTCGTTTGGACTGACCATAGGAACCTTGAGTACATCCGTTCTGCCAAACGACTTAATGCGCGTCAGGCGCGCTGGGCGCTGTTTTTCGCTCGTTTCGAGTTCGTGATTTCTTATCGTCCGGGCTCTAAGAACACCAAGCCTGATGCTTTATCTCGTCTCTTCAGTTCTTCAGTAGCCTCCACTGACCCCGAGGGGATTCTCCCTGAGGGGCGTGTTGTCGGGTTGACTGTCTGGGGAATTGAAAGGCAGGTAAAGCAAGCACTCACTCAAACTCCGTCGCCGCACGCTTGTCCTAGGAACCTTCTTTTCGTTCCCGTTCCTACTCGTCTGGCCGTTCTTCAGTGGGCTCACTCTGCCAAGTTAGCCGGCCACCCTGGCGTTCGGGGTACGCTTGCTTCCATTCGCCAGCGTTTTTGGTGGCCCACCCGGGAGCATGACACGCGTCGCTTCGTGGCTGCTTGTTCGGTCTGCGCGCAGACTAAGTCCGGTAACTCCCCTCCTGCCGGCCGTCTCAGGCCGCTTCCCATTCCCTCTCGACCGTGGTCTCACATCGCCTTAGATTTTGTCACCGGACTGCCTTCGTCAGCGGGGAAGACTGTTATTCTTACGGTTGTCGACAGGTTCTCTAAGGCGGCTCATTTTATTCCCCTTGCTAAGCTTCCTTCTGCTAAAGAGACGGCACAAATCATCATCGAGAATGTTTTCAGAATTCATGGCCTTCCGTCAGACGTCGTTTCGGACAGAGGTCCGCAATTCACGTCTCAATTTTGGAGGGAGTTTTGCCGTTTGATTGGGGCTTCCGTCAGTCTCTCTTCCGGCTTTCACCCCCAGTCTAACGGTCAAGCAGAACGGGCCAATCAGACTATTGGTCGCATCTTACGCAGTCTTTCTTTTCGCAACCCTGCGTCTTGGTCAGAACAGCTCCCCTGGGCAGAATACGCCCACAACTCGCTTCCTTCGTCTGCGACCGGGCTATCTCCTTTTCAGAGTAGCCTCGGGTACCAGCCTCCGCTGTTCTCATCTCAGTTCGCCGAGTCCAGCATCCCCTCCGCTCAGGCTTTTGTCCAACGTTGCGAGCGCACCTGGAAGAGGGTCAGGTCTGCACTTTGCCGTTATAGGGCGCAGACTGTGAGGGCTGCTAATAAGCGTAGAACTAAGAGTCCTAGATATTGTCGCGGTCAGAGAGTTTGGCTCTCCACTCAGAACCTTCCCCTTAAGACCGCTTCTCGCAAGTTGACCCCGCGGTTCATTGGTCCGTTCCGTATTTCTCAGATCATTACGCGATATCCGCGATATCTTCGTCCACCCGGTCTTCCATGTCTCCTGTATCAAGCCCGTTCTTCGCGCCCCCGCTCGTCTTCCCCCCCCCCCCCCCATCCTTGTCGAGGGCGCACCCATCTACAGGGTCCGTAGGATTTTGGACATGCGTCCTCGGGGCCGTGGTCATCAGTACCTAGTAGATTGGGAGGGGTACGGTCCTGAGGAGAGGAGTTGGGTTCCCTCTCGGGACGTGCTGGACCGTGCGCTGATCGAGGATTTCCTCCGTTGCCGCCAGGTTTCCTCCTCGAGTGCGCCAGGAGGCGCTCGGTGAGTGGGGGGGTACTGTCATGTATTGTCATGTTGTGTCTTGTTTCTGTCCTTTCCCTTCACCCTGTCTCCCTCTGCTGGTCGTTATTAGGTTACCTTTTCTCCCCCTCTTTCCCCCAGCTGTTCCTTGTCTCCTCCTAACTACCTCGTCACCCCTTTTCCCACCTGTTCCCTTTTTCCCTCTGATTAGTCCTCTATATCTCTCTCTGTTTTTGCTCCTGTCTTTGTCGGATTCTTGTTTGTGTTTCTCATGCCTGAACCAGACTATCGTCATGTTTGCTGCAACCTTGTCCTGTCCTGTCGGAATCTGCCGGTCCATCTGAGCCTACCTATGTTTTGTCATTAAAGAAGCTCTGTTTACGTTAATTCGCTTTTGGGTCCTCATTCACGCACCGTAACATCCTCTCTGCCTTGCTTTAAATATAAAGTAAAAAACAGTTTGATGTCTTCTGGGCTCATTTGAATGTACCTTATGATGTCACTGCAATGATGAGATCGATGTTCTTCTTCTTTGTTTTTATGTTTTATTATCTCTCTGTCATACTGTGTTCAACAGTAATCTTCAAGAGGACCACAATGGAAATAAGTACCATTCTTTATTGTGTGTTATCCTCGATCATGTGCATGTATGGCTTTTTTAAGTGTTATGTTTGCTTGTTTTTATTATGGTCGAATTAATTAACTAAACTAAAGCGCCATGGTTCTACCAACTGAGCCACACGGGACCTAACCTGAATAAAGCGATGAGAGCCACAGATTGGTCAGACAGTTTGTTTTGTTTCCAGATTGAAATGAGTTCCTGATTGAGAGCCAGCACTGCACAGTCCTCACGGACTTTAGAGTATAAATTCAGAAATCCCATTGAATTAAACTGATCTTCAGCATATTTGATTTTCATGCGCAGCTCTACTTAGAGAACAACAGAGTGTGAAAGGGAGGGGTGGGAAAGGGTTGGGTGCTGAAACTTTGGAACAAACGAGCACTTGGTCTGGGACCAGGTCCATTTGTCACACAGAGAGAAAGAGAGAGGGAGAGAAGAGAGAGGTGTTTGGCACACATATTAGACTGAGCGAGAATGAACAGACTACCCTCCTTTTCCACCCTCTACCTCCATACCTTTCTCTCTCCCCTCCTACCTCCCTTTCTCTCTCTACCCCTCCCTGTCTTTACCTCTGTCTCTCTCTCTCTCTCTCCCCTCCTACCTCCTTTTCCCTCTCTACCCCTCCCTTTCTTTACCTCTGTCTCTCTCTACCCCTCCCTGTCTTTACCTCTGTCTCTCTCCCCCCTCCTACCTCACTTTCTCTCTCTACCCATCCCTCTCTTTACCTCTGTCTCTCTCTCTCTCTCCCTCCCACTACCCTCCCCTTCCTCCCTCTAATCAGTCATAATGACAGAAGTAATGGCTATGCTAAAAACAGCAGTCCCATGGGAACAGGTTGTCTCTGTCAATGTCCCAAAGGGCACCCAATTCCCTCCATAGTGCCCTACTTTTGACCAGAGCCAATAGGGGAAGTGCCCTACTTTTGACCAGAGCCAATAGGGGAAGTGCCCTACTTTTGACCAGAGCCAATAGGGGAAGTGCCCTACTTTTGCCCAGAGGGCTAAATAGGGGGGCTAACTAGAGACTAGGGTGCCTTGTGGGATACAGTCTTTGTGTCGTCTCCGGAACAGACTGAAAACTATTTTCTTTTCAGGTCACATCTAATCTCTCTAGGTGATTCCTCTCTACCTTTATAGTTGCTTTTTAATTGTTCCAGCAAAGCAAGTGTGTTTGACTCTCCTTCTCCTCCTCTCCTTCTCCTCCTCTACTTCTCTCCTCCTCTCCTCTACTCCTCTTCTCCTCTCTTCTCCTCTTCTCTACTTCTCTCCTCCTCTCCTCTACTTCTCTCCTCCTCTCCTCTACTACTCCTCTCCTCCTCTCCTTCTCCTCTCCTCTACTTGTCCTCTTCTCCTCTCCTCTACTTCTCTCCTCCTCTCCTCTACTTCTCCTCTCCACCTCTACTTCTGCTCTCCTCCTCTCCTTCTGCTCTCCTCTACTTCTCCTCTCCTCTTCTCCTCTCCTTCTCCTCCTCTACTTCTCTCCTCCTCTCCTCTACTCCTCTTCTCCTCTCCTTCTCTACTCCTCTCCTCTACTTCTCCTCTCCTTCTCTCCTCTACTTCTCCTCTCCTTCTCTCCACCTCTCCTCTACTTCTCTCCACCTCTCCTCTTTATCTCTTCTCCTTCTCTCCTCATCTCCTCTACTTCTCCTCTCCTTCTCTCCTCATCTCCTCTACTTCTCCTCTTCTTCTCTCCTCATCTCCTCTACTTCTCCTCTCCTTCTCTCCACATCTCCTCTACTTCTCCACTAATTGGAAAAAGAACAGGACAGGTGAGAAGCTATATGAATTTTTCACTCCAGGCTCACCTGCTCAATTTAGTTCCTATCAGTGCAGATGAAGGAGAGGAGAGGAGCGAGTCACTTTATACTGTTGAGATGCATCCCAGGAGGAAGTCATTTTATACTGGTGAGATGCACCCCCAGGAGTTTAGTAATTTGCTAGTCTAACTAACTCTATGCAGTGAGGGTAGTAGTGGAAGTGTATACTATGATTTAAACATACAAATAAAGGGAGACGTTGAGACAGAGGACAGAAAGTAATTACTGTCTTCCCTCCTACTCAAGATGCCTCTGTCATTTTTCATGACTTGATTCAATTTAACCACTCACTCCCAATCCGATTAATTTAACCACGCACTCCCAATCCCAATTTTGAACTGTGCCGATATGACGATTAGAGATTCTAGCCGTTGCCACAACAACCAGCGATTGTAATAGGCTTTTGGATTTGCACAACTGCCGGCGACGATGGAAAGGTTTGACTCACACGTTTTGTCTTGTTCTCTCCCTCCTTTATGTATGAAAACTCCCTTGATTTTCTTTGGGTATTGTTTGTCTCTAAAGGTTCTTGAAACCCACTACGCTCACAATGCGTTGTGCTCATTGTTATGCTTCTCCATATGAAATGTCGCAGTCACAGCAGGACATGGCTCACCTGTTAGCACACAGATGAAGGGGGAAAAAAATATACACGTCTTTTTTTCTGACTAGAACAAGACACGCATATGTTAAAAGTCTTTTTTTGACCAACTCAATGCTTTATAATGGCATTAACTTCCTGTTTTTTTTCTCTTCTCTATATTATCAGAAGACTTGAACTGTAGGTGTGTGTGACAAACCTTTCTGAAGATACACTGTGCCTACATACACCTATGATAATGCCTCCTTGATTGTATAACAAAGCAAGGTTGTGTTTCCATAGTAATGTAACTTGGTTGTCATGGTAAATCACTTGTTGTTGAGAGCAACAATATTATTTTAGTCATTCTAGGAATACTGAGCGATACTTACTACTGAGAGATGCAGGGCCTTCAGTAAGTATTCACACCCCTGGACTTTGTCTACATTTTGTTGTGTTACAGCCTGAATTTAACATGGATTCAATTGGGATTTTGTGACACTGGCCTACACAAAATATAACATCATGTAAAAGTGGAATTATGCATTTGAAATTGGTACAAATGAGTTAAACATGAATAGTATTCAAACCCTTTGGCATGGCAAGCCTAAATAAATTCAGGAGTCAAAATGTGCAATATCCTACAGCAAAAGACAAATTCACCTTTCAGCTGGACAATAACCTAAAACACGAGGCCAAATCTACACTGGAGTTGGTTACCAAGACGACATTGAATGTTCCAGAGCGGCCTAGTTACAGTTCTGGGTTAAATCGACTTGAAAATCGATGGCAAGACTTTAAAATGGTTGTCTAGCAATGATTAATTAACAACTTTTTTTTAAAGAATAATGTGCAAATATTGAACAATCAAGGCGTGCAAAGCACTTAGACTTACAGCTGTAATCGCTTCCAAAGGGGATTGTAACTTATTGATTCAGGTGTTTGAATACTTATGTAAATGAGATATTCCTGCATTTCATTTTCAATACGTTTGCAAACATTTTTAAAAACATGTCTTCACTTTGTCATTATGGGGTATTGTGTGTGTGTATATGTGTAAAATATATATTTAATCCATTTTGAATTCAGGCTGTAACACAACAAAATGTGGAATAAGTCAAGGGGTAGGGATACTTCCTGAAGGAAATATACTGACCAGAATCAAACACGGAATAGTTCAAACATCATAAAAATCATCTGTCCTCGGTTGCAACACTCACTGCCGAGTTCCAAACTGCCTCTTGGAAGCAACGTCAGCGCAAGAACTGTTCATCGGGAGCTTCATGTAATGGGTTTCAATGACTGAGCAGCCGCACACAAGCCTAAGATCACCAAGCGCAATGCCAAGCGTTGGCTGGAGTAATGTAAAGCAGTTTAGGGAAGGCCCTTTCCTGTTTCAGAATGAGAACGCCTTGTGTGCACAGAAATGGTTTGTCGAGATCGGTGTGGAAGAACTTGACTGGCCTGCACAGAGCCCTGACCTCAACCCCATCGAACACTTTTGAGATGAATTTGAAGGCCGACTGCGAGCCAGATCTAACCGCCCGACATCAGTGACCTCACTAATGGTCTTGTGGATAAATGGAAGCAAGTTCCTGCTGAAAGGTTCCAACAGCGGACAACCTTCCCAGAAGAGTGAGGGCTGTTATTACAGCAAAATGTGGGAACCAATGAGATGTTGAGCAAGCAGGTGTCCACATACTGTTGACCGTGTAGTATATGTCTATCACCCAGGAGGTCTCTCTATTAGTGGTGAATGAAGATAATGTTCTCCATACAATGTCATCCTCTAAGGGGCTGTGGAGATAGAAGGATCTATGTAAAAACTAGAATGTATTATTAATACCTAGCTAGGGACAGGTCCTCTCTATTCTCACAGATCTACGCTGAGAGGAGAAGGAAGGAGAGGGTGTGTCTCACACTATCACCTGTATAGGAGTGGTGACATGACCTAACCGTCCCTCCCTGACTCCCTCCCTCCCTCGGTTGTAGTAGTAGGGTACGGTAAAGTATATAGCAGTAGGGTATGGTAATGTACGGTAGTGGTAATGTACGGTAATGTATATAGTAGTAGTAGGGTACGGTAACGTACGGTAGTAGTAGGGTACGGTAATGTATATAGTAGTAGTAGTAGGGTACGGTAATGTATGTAGTAGTAGTAGGGTACGGTAATGTATGTAGTAGTAGTAGGGTACGGTAATGTACGGTGGTAGTAGGGTACGGTAAAGTACGGTAGTAGTAGGGTACGGTAATGTATACAGTAGTAGTAGGGTACGGTAATGTATGTAGTAGTAGTAGGGTACGGTAATGTACGGTAGTAGTAGGGTACGGTAATGTACGGTAGTAGTAGGGTACGGTAATGTACGGTAGTGGTAATGTACGGTAATGTATATAGTAGTAGTAGGGTACGGTAACGTACGGTAGTAGTAGGGTACGGTAATGTATATAGTAGTAGTAGTAGGGTACGGTAATGTATATAGTAGTAGTAGTAGGGTACGGTAATGTATATAGTAGTAGTAGTAGGGTACGGTAATGTATATAGTAGTAGTAGTAGGGTACGGTAATGTATGTAGAAGTAGTAGGGTACGGTAAAGTACGGTAGTAGTAGGGTACGGTAATGTATACAGTAGTAGTAGGGTACGGTAATGTACGGTAGTAGTAGGGTACGGTAATGTACGGTAGTAGTAGGGTACGGTAATGTACGGTAGTGGTAATGTACGGTAATGTATATAGTAGTAGTAGGGTACGGTAACGTACGGTAGTAGTAGGGTACGGTAATGTATATAGTAGTAGTAGTAGGGTACGGTAATGTATATAGTAGTAGTAGTAGGGTACGGTAATGTATATAGTAGTAGTAGTAGGGTACGGTAATGTATGTAGAAGTAGTAGGGTACGGTAAAGTACGGTAGTAGTAGGGTACGGTAATGTATACAGTAGTAGTAGGGTACGGTAAAGTACGGTGGTAGTAGGGTACGGTAAAGTACGGTAGTAGTAGGGTACGGTAATGTATACAGTAGTAGTAGGGTACGGTAAAGTACGGTGGTAGTAGGGTACGGTAAAGTACGGTAGTAGTAGGGTACGGTAATGTATATAGTAGTAGTAGGGTACGGTAATGTATATAGTAGTAGTAGTAGTAGTAGGGTACGGTAATGTATATAGTAGTAGTAGCGTACAGTAATGTATGTAGTAGTAGTAGGGTACGGTAATGTATGTAGTAGTAGTAGGGTACAGTAATGTATATAGTAGTAGTAGGGTACGGTAATGTATATAGTAGTAGTAGTAGTAGTAGGGTACGGTAATGTATATAGTAGTAGTAGCAGTAGGGTACGGTAATGTATATAGTAGTAGTAGCGTACAGTAATGTATGTAGTAGTAGTAGGGTACGGTAATGTATGTAGTAGTAGTAGGGTACGGTAATGTATATAGTAGTAGTAGTAGTAGGGTACGGTAATGTATATAGTAGTAGTAGTAGTAGGGTACGGTAATGTGTATAGTAGTAGTAGTAGTAGGGTACGGTAATGTATATAGTAGTAGTAGTAGGGTACGGTAATGTATATAGTAGTAGTAGGGTACAGTTATGTATGTAGTAGTAGTAGGGTACAGTAATGTATGTAGTAGTAGTAGGGTACGGTAATGTATATAGTAGTAGTAGGGTACGGTAATGTATATAGTAGTAGTAGGGTACGGTAATGTATGTAGTAGTAGTAGGGTACGGTAATGTATATAGTAATAGTAGGGTACGGTAATGTATATAGTAGTAGTAGGGCACGGTAATGTATGTAGTAATAGTAGGGTACGGTAATGTATATAGTAGTAGAAGTAGTAGGGTACGGTAATGTATATAGTAATAGTAGGGTACGGTAATGTATATAGTAGTAGTAGGGTACGGTAATGTATATAGTAGTAGTAGGGTACGGTAATGTATATAGTAGTAGTAGGGTACGGTAATGTATATAGTAATAGTAGGGTACGGTAATGTATATAGTAATAGTAGGGTACGGTCGTGTATACAGTAGTAGGGTACAGTAATGTATATAGTAGTAGTAGGGTACGGTAATGTATGTAGTAGTAGTAGGGTACGGTAATGTATATAGTAGTAGTAGCGTACAGTAATGTATGTAGTAGTAGTAGGGTACGGTAATGTATGTAGTAGTAGTAGGGTACGGTAATGTATATAGTAGTAGTAGGGTACGGTAATGTATATAGTAGTAGTAGGGTATGGTAATGTATATAGTAATAGCAGGCTACGGTAATGTATATAGTAGTAGTAGCGTACGTTAATGTATATAGTAGTAGTAGGGTACGGTAAAGTATATAGTAGTAGTAGGGTACGGTCGTGTATACAGTAGTAGGGTACGGTAATGTATATAGTAGTAGTAGGGTACGGTAATGTATATAGTAGTAGTAGGGTACGGTAATGTATATAGTAGTAGTAGGGTATGGTAAAGTATACAGTAGTAGTAGGGTACAGTAATGTATGTAGTAGTAGTAGGGCACGGTAATGTATATAGTAGGAGTAGGGTACGGTAATGTATATAGTAGTAGTAGGGTACGGTAATGTATATAGTAGTAGTAGGGTACGGTAATGTATATAGTAGTAGTAGGGTACGGTAATGTATATAGTATTAGTAGGGTATGGTAAAGTATACAGTAGTAGTAGGGTACAGTAATGTATGTAGTAGTAGTAGTAGGGCACGGTAATGTATATAGTAGGTGTAGGGTACGGTAATGTATATAGTAGTAGTAGGGTACGGTAATGTATATAGTAGTAGTAGGGTACGGTAATGTATATAGTAGTAGTAGGGTATGGTAAAGTATACAGTAGTAGTAGGGTACGGTAATGTATATAGTAGTAGTAGGGTACGGTAATGTATATAGTAGTAGTAGGGTACGGTAATGTACGGTAGTAGTAGGGTACGGTCGTTTATACAGTAGTAGGGTACGGTATTGGTGGCGGAGATCTTTGTGGGCTATACTCAGCCTTGTCTCAGGATGGTAAGTTGGTGGTTGAAGATATCCCTCTAGTGGTGTGGGGGCTGTGCTTTGGCAAAGTGGGTGGGGTTATATCCTTCCTGTTTGGCCCTGTCCGGGGGTGTCCTCGGATGGGGCCACAGTGTCTCCTGACCCCTCTTGTCTCAGCCTCCAGTATTTATGCTGCAGTAGTTTATGTGTCGGGGGGCTAGGGTCAGTTTGTTATATCTGGAGTACTTCTCCTGTCCTATTCGGTGTCCTGTGTGAATTTAAGTGTGCTCTCTCTAATTCTCTCTTTCTCTCTTTCTTTCTCTCTCTCGGAGGACCTGAGCCCTAGGACCATGCCCCAGGACTACCTGACATGATGACTGTCCCCAGTTCACCTGGCCGTGCTGCTGCTCCAGTTCAAACTGTTCTGCCTTATTATTATTGGACCATGCTGGTCATTTATGAACATTTGAACATCTTGGCCATGTTCTGTTATAATCTCCACCCGGCACAGCCAGAAGAGGACTGGCCACCCCACATAGCCTGCTTCCTCTCTATGTTTCTTCCTAGGTTTTGGCCAGTCTAGGGAGTTTTTCCTAGCCACCGTGCTTCTACACCTGCATTTCTTGCTGCTTGGGGTTTTAGGCTGGGTTTCGGTACTGCACTTTGAGATATCAGCTGATGTACGAAGGGCTATATAAATACATTTGATTTGATATAGTAGTAGTAGGGTACGGTAATATACGGTAGTAGTAGGGTACGGTATTGTACGGTAGTAGTAGTTGTGTACGGTAACGTACGGTAGTCGACTAACCGGTGCCTGGTTCTATTTATTGTCATCATGATAATTGAGTCAATCATCCTGACATGGATTTTTGTCCATGTCACCCAGCTCTTATGAAGCATGAAGCAGTATGGCTAAACAAATACAATAACAATATGATCATAGCAAAGTAAATCACAGCACCACTCTGGAATTGTTATATTCTACAGCACTGTTGGAGAAAGAACACAAGCATTTCGCTACACCTGGAATAACATCTGCTAGATATGCATATGTGACCAATACAATTTGATTTTATTTGACAACCTGAGCACATCTCCACTGGTAAACTGGTGTTCAAGGGAAGAAGGCTTTTCTGGAGAACCACATCAAAGAGGACGATCTCACGGACCATTTACATTACAATCAACCACCATCGGCATTGTGGGAAGCTCAACCAACCCAGGTCCGAAAGTGAGAGGGAGTGAGAGAAAATGAGACAGGACGAGAGAGTGAGAGATGAATCGTAGATGTCTCCTTACCTCGAGCAGCTGAACTCTGACTTTGTTGATGACCTTCAGCCAACGTACTCTGACCGGAGAGCAGGGAGGTGGCCCATGCTCACAGAAGCTAAGAGAGAGACAGAGAGGAGGGGGGTTTGAAAGAAGAGACAGAGAAAGAGAGAGACAGAGAGGGGGGGTTGAAAGAAGAGACAGAGAGAGAGAGAGACAGAGAGGAGGGGGGGTTTGAAAGAGGAGACAGAGAAAGAGAGAGACAGAGAGGAGGGGGTTGAAAGAAGAGACAGAGAGAGAGAGAGACAGAGAGGAGGGGGGGTTGAAAGAGGAGACAGAGAGAGAGAGACAGAGAGGAGGGAGGGTTGAAAGAGGAGACAGAGAGAGAGAGACAGAGAGGAGGGGGGGTTGAAAGAAGAGAGAGAGAGGGGGGGGGTTGAAAGAGGAGACAGAGAAAGAGAGACATAGAGGAGGGGGGGTTGAAAGAAGAGACAGAGAGAGAGAGAGACAGAGAGGAGGGGGGGTTGAAAGAAGAGACAGAGAGAGAGAGACACAGAGAGGAGGGGGGGGTTGAAAGAGGAGACAGAGAGAGAGAGAGAGAGAGAGACAGAGAGGAGGGGGGGTTGAAAGAGGAGACAGAGAGAGAGAGACAGAGAGAAGGGGGGGTTGAAAGAGGAGACAGAGAGAGAGAGACAGAGAGAAGGGGGGTTTGAAAGAGGAGACAGAGAGAGAGACAGAGAGGAGGGGGGGTTGAAAGAGGAGACAGAGAGAGAGAGAGAGAGAGACAGAGAGGAGGGGGGGTTGAAAGAGGAGACAGAGAGAGAGAGAGAGAGAGACAGAGAGGAGGGGGGGTTGAAAGAGGAGACAGAGAGAGAGAGACAGAGAGGAGGGGGGGGTTGAAAGAGGAGACAGAGAGAGAGAGACAGAGAGGAAGGGGGGTTGAAAGAGGAGACAGACAGAGAGAGAGAGACAGAGAGGAGGGGGGGTTGAAAGAGGAGACAGAGAGAGAGACAGAGAGGAGGAGGGGGTTGAAAGAGGAGACAGAGAGAGAGAGAGACAGAGAGGAGGGGGGGGTTGAAAGAGGAGACAGACAGAGAGAGAGACAGAGAGGAGGGGGGGTTGAAAGAGGAGACAGAGAGAGAGAGAGACAGAGAGGAGGGGGGGTTGAAAGAGGAGACAGAGTGAGAGAGAGACAGAGAAACCATTTAATACACTCAGATTAAGGCACCATTTAATACAGCGTGAACTACAGTAGAAAAAGCCAAGGGCTTTAAGTAATGTCAACTAAATATACCTGATCTGTTTCTCTGTCCCACGGTTGTCCAGGGGTTTGGGCGGTGTGATGATGGACTCCTTCAGATCTTTGTTGGACCCTGGCTCTGGGACAGCCCTCAGCCCCTTCTCCTCTTCCTCCTCTTCCTCCCATGAGGCTTTCTGTTGGCTGTGGAGAGGGGGGTGAGGGCTGGTGGGGTGGGGAGCCTCTGGTTCAGAGCTGAGCTGGGAGCTGGCCTGGCTGAGGTTCCCTGATGACCCAAAACGGCTGCTGTCCACCGGGCTAAAGGGAGGGACACACCAATCAATCAAGCCCTGACTCTGAAGGGTTCAATGCCACGAACTGTCTTCATCTATGCAGCTGTGGACTCTGATGTACTGAAAAGTACTTTGTCAAAATTGCTAATGTAAACAGGGCTTCATCATTTATTTCATTTGATTTATTTAACCGTTGTTTATCCAGGAAGTCCCTTTAAAGTCCAGATATCTCTTTTTCAATAAACATTTCATTGATTGCTTGAAATTGGGGTTAAGCCTAATCTTAATTGTCCATGACATCTACCTAAAATATATATTTTTTATTTTATTTTTTATTTTAATGAATAAATGTTATCTTATGTCATTAGTTACGGGGTTATTAGAATTGAGAGGCGCATGATGATGTTGCTAGGGTAAAGCGGTAGCAGCATTTAGCTGTTGTTAATTGTCAAACTGAATAGAGAAAATGGAGGACGGGGATACTTTAGAGCCACTGTGCTTTGACCAGAGATCCAAACCTGGGTCTTCTGAAGTCAACATGACTGTGTTAACCCGCTGAGCTAAAGCCTAGGCATTAGCTCAGGTAGCTGACACAAGTATTCAGGCCTCAGGCGAGGTCACACCACGACACAAGTGTGATTCCTAATCCACTACCTTTACACCACAACTGCAATCCATTTTCACAGCAACTATCATTCAGTGCCTCTCATCCAGCAACATAGTGCCTGAGAGCAGACGTTCCTCATTAGAGGACAACAGTAGGACTATCAGGGTTGGAACAAACACACTTTGATCTACAGCGACTAAGGAAAATTACAGGAGTCAAAAAGCAAGCTGCTGTATTTTATCCTGTCATGGAACTGTATGTGTGTGTGTGTGTGTGTGTGTGTGTGTGTGTGTGTGTGCGTGCGTGCGTCCGTCCGTGTGTGTGTGCGTGCGTGTGTGTGTGCGTGCATGCGTGTGTGCGTGCGTGCGTCCGTCCGTCCGTGCGTGCGTGCGTGTGTGTGTGCGTGTGTGTGTGTGTGTGCGTGTGTGTGTGTGTGTGTGCGTCCGTCCGTCCGTGTGTGCGTCCGTCCGTCCGTGCGCGCGTGCGCGTGCGTGCACGTGCGTGTGTGCGTGCGTGTGTGTGTATGTGTGTAACAAGGGAAGTTTCTCCGAGCCTTAGGCAGCAGCACGATTTACTTTGCATTGGGCGATGGCCAAATGCCTTACCGCTGTTCCTTTTATTTCCGTGTCCAGCCGCCACTGTGTCGTGTGCAACCGCGCCGGCATAAATCTCCCCGCACTCGATTCATATAAACAAATGGGCCGGGCCGAGAGAATAACTCAGAGGGCCCGAGGGAAGGGAAGGGGAGGCCATTCCACAAGTGAACAGCAAATAAATAAAGACTGTCTGCTTTTTTATGCATTGCACTTCCATCACTGTCATAGAAGCCATTACTGTGCTACTGTAAGTGCAAGCTAGCTTTTCTGTATATTTACTCAAGTATTGTGAGTCACTTTCCAGGCTGTAGCTTTATCTTTTAGTTTGTTTATTATACGAATAGGATTACAGATTTTACTCGGTTTGATTTTAGCTAATTAAAGGGCTTGTATATAGAAATAATTAGTACATATACATGTATTTCACACAAGAATGTCTTTCAATTATTAACGAGAAAGATTTGTGTTCTAGAAATAAAAGCTAAATTCATGGAAATTCAGGAAAAGAGGAGAGGAAAAGGAAGGTCGATATAGAATTTGCTAACAGCTAACACAGAGAGACAACTAACAAACAAAGCACAGGGGACCTTTTGTTTTGTTTGGGTGAATGTAGGAGGGAAAGGAGAAGCACTAATCCAACTAACTCCTATTGTCTATGCTATTACAGCATAATAAATGGATTAACCATTCATCATGCACCAATTACTAGCCTTTTAGTGGGGTCCTTCATCAGGAGTGTGTCCTTTGGCTGTACATTGGCTGCATTGGGCTCTGTAGAGGAGGGGGGTTCAGACAGGGTGTCCTTTCCTACCTCAGGAGGGGTGATATGTAACTTAGGTTTATCTGAACCCTCTGACAGAGACATTGCCAGGGACACTGCCTCTGAAGGTATCCCTGACTGCATCGTCAGTGTCTCGCTGCTCCCCGGGCTCTTGTCCATGCTTCCTGTTTTACCGGATGTGTCGGTTGGCTCATCGGTGTCACTGGGATCTGCTCCTTCTGTCGCGTCCGAGTCTGCCTCTGCATCGCTGACACCGTCGTCAGCAACAGCTGGTCTAGCATCCTGAGCTCTGGGCTGAGTGGTGACCACAGAAGGAGGGGATTCTGCTTTGGGAGGTTCAGGGCCACTCTGCCATGGGAAGCCCAGTGTCTTCCCAAACATGGATGCAGCCGAAGGAGGCTCCTCCTTTCTAGCAGGTTTCTCTTCCTGGAATATACCAGACGAGAGGCCTTTAAAACCAGAGAAGAGGCCACCGTCTTGTGGTGTCTTCGCTGTAGCAGGTGGGGTTGAAGGCGTTGAAGAGAAGAAGGATCCGAGAGATGAAGCCCCATCAGATGCTCCAGACATGAAGCCGAATGTAGATGGAGCCAGACTAGGGATGTCGAACATGCCCTTAGGCTCTGCAGCTGGAGGTGGTCCAGCTTTATCAACCCCTGAAGAATCAGGCTCTCGAGAAACAACACCAGGCTCCTCATGGGTTACCTCTGCCTCAGAAAGAGCTTCTTTTTCCTCCTCACTAGGCCTCTGGGTATCTTCAGTTGGCCCTCCTTCGGTTGTCACATCTGCCTCTCCTGACAGTGCTGACTTTTCAGGGTCACAACTGTCCTTTACATCACCTGTCCCAGAGACAGTCTCATTTTCAGAAGGTCCTGTGGGTTCTTGAGGTAAAGTTTCTAGTGGTTTAGGTGGCTCTTGCTCTTTATTAAACATACCAAACAGGTCACTGGTCAGGGACTCAGTGGGGAGGTTGGTTGGCAGACCAAAGAAGGAGCTTTTCTGCTGCGCCTGACCAGAAGCAGGAGGAGGAACAGGTGATGACCCAAAGAATGAAGTCTGTGGGGATGAGAAAAAGCCACTGGAAGCTGCTTGTTTGTTTGAGGCAGCAGGGGCACCAAACATGGACATGAATCCACCAAATCCAGATGGCTCAGGGGCCCTCTGTTGTGGTCTTGGTCCACCCATTCTTGGGCCAGGACCTCTAGGACCTCCCATACGGGGTCCTCCCATCCTTGGACCTGCCATTCTTTGACCTGGTGGGCCAGGTGGTCTTGCCATGCCTGGTCTGGGCTGCTGTTGTTGTTGTGACATCTGACCAGAAGGATACTGCTGCCCAATTGGAGGTGGAGGACTAGGCCCTGTCACCTGAAGTTGCTCTATCACTGAAGGATGTCTTATTTCAGGTGGTCTCTCCTCAGTCGGAGATGGAACAGATTCCACAGGTTTCTCTGTTTCCTTTGTTACTTTCTCTGCTTCTATAGTTATGGTCTCAGATTCTATACCAACCTTTTCTGATTCAACCTCTGCCAGAGCAGATGTTTCTGTAGCTGTTGTTTTCACAGCCTCGTTGTCTTCCTCTACAGACTTCTCGATTTCAATGACAGACATCTCTGGTTCCAAATCAGCCCTCTCAGATTCCAAATCATTCTTCTCTGATCCCACAGTTGCTTCCACTGAAACCATGCTAGATTCCGAGGGCTTCTCAGATTCTACTGGTTTTTCAGCTTCTGCTAGTGTTTCACATTCTGGTAGTTTCGCTGATTCCAATTGTTGCTCCGTGTCATCTAATTTCACCTCAGTTGATTCCATTGGTTTCTCACGTTCAAAGAGCTTGCCAATATATATTGGTTGTTCAGTGGTGGTAGATTCAACTGGTGCTAAAGGTTGCTCTGTTGCTGGAAGTTCATCTGCTTTCGGCAGAGGCTCCACCTCAGGCTGAGTATCTATTGGTGGAGTAGTACTTTCTTTAGCCTCATCAAGTTTCTCATCCATTCTTAGTTCACCTTCCACTGACACGACTGTTGTAGACTCAGGCGGTAGATCTTCCAAAATAATTTTGTTAATGAGCTGATCATTTAGAGTCAAAGTTTCATCCATAATATCCTTTGTCTCTGATGTTGCCTGCTCAGGGGCAACCTCTTCCTTTTCAACAGTTGTTTCTTCAGGCTTCATTTCCTCAGGCTTTTTGTCTTCCATGAATGACATGCCAAGGATTCCAAAGCCACTAGTCTTAGGTTTGCTCTGATCAGTTCCTCCACCAAGTGAGAAGATGGAAGAGACTTTAGATCCTAGACCCTCTGGCTCTGGTGGTATGGAGGTCACTGGTGGTGCACCTGCTTGGTTCTGACTGGGGGGTGTTTGTGGGCTGGATCCACCAAACATAGAGAACATTCCTCCAGATGCTGAGGCTGGGGTTGGAGGGCCACCAAACATTGAAGACATACCACCAAACATAGAAGACCCAGCTGGAGGGCCTCTTGGTGGGGCAGCACCAACTTGAGGGCCCCTTGGACCCATAGGAGCTCTTGGGCCTGGAGGGCCTTGACCTCTTGGGCCCATAGGTCCTCTTGGACCCATTGGACCTTGAACTCTTGGGGCCATAGGTCCTCTTGGACCCATTGGACCTCTTGGGCCCATGTGAGGACCTTGTGGACCGGGTCCAGGGGGACCTCTAGGCATGGGTGGTTGCTGAGGAGTAGATCCTCCAAACATCGAAAATAGCCCTTTGTCTTGAGGTGGAGGCCCTCTTGGGCCAGGTTGTGATTGAGCAGCAGGTCCACCAAACATAGAAAACATTCCTCCAGATGGTGCTGTTGGTGCTGGGCCTCTGGGTCCAGCTGGAGGCTGAGCACTGGGGCCACCAAACATGGAAAACAAACCTGTTCCAGGAGTTTCTTTTGGAGTCGAGGAGCCAGGGAGGATGCCTCCGAGTATTGATGATCCAGATTGTTGTGGACTGGCACTGGAGCCACCAAACATGGAGAAAATGCCTTTCTCTTGTTCTTTGGGGGCTGTGGCCTCTGGTGGAGCAACCTCTGGGACTGAAATGTCCTCCTTAGGTGATAGACTCTCTGTTTCAGGAGACGGTTCAGGACTGGACTCAAAAGCAGCATCCTTTTCATTTGTGATCTCAGGAGGCACTGCGGCTTCAGATGACGTTACCTCGGGAGTAGAGCTCTCTTCCTTGGGTGACAAATCCTCATACATTGGATCACTGATTACTACAGCCCTTTCTTTAACTTCAACAACTGACATAGCTTCTTCTGAGGCTGTTACTTCAAGCACAGAGTCTTTCTGATTAAGAACAGAATCCTCCAGTGGTGTAGTTGCGGGCTTCTCTAGTGATGGGGTTGTCTCGCGAAGAGTGACTTCAGTTGTTGTCTCATCCTGAGGAGGGGTAGACTGCTCACTGATCTTGCAGAATAGAGAATCCTGGAGCTCCGGGGGAACTACCTCAGTGGGTGTAGACTCCCCTGGAAAAATGACCTCTAAGGATTCCTGTTTTTGGATAAAGGGTGCACTTGAGTCCAGGTTGTCAAGCTCTCCTAGGGTTTCATTCTGTGGACTTGGAGGTGATATAAATAGGTGAGGTAGTCTCCTCCGAGGAACAGGAGGAGGCTCAGTCAGTAAATAACCATCAGTTGGAAGTCTCTCTGAGGATTGAACCACTATGGAAAGATAATCCGGAGGAGTTATTTTCTCCTCAGACAGACTTGCGTTTGAGCCAACTGCAGCCGATGTTAATGAAAATGTTCTATCTGGTTCAGGGACAGTTACTTCTGCTTGTTCCTCAATTAAACTTCCCTGGGGGGAAGTAATCGATTCAGACCTTGTAATGTTCTGCGATGGGATATCTTTGAGTGAAGTTTCTGTTGGAGAGGATGCAGGTGTCTGCTCTGACTGTGGTTGGAGTGGCTCTGAACCGGATCGACCAAGCTTTGACAGCATGCCTTTAGATGCCATTTCAGCTGTTGGACCTACTGCAGGACTCTGCACTGGGGACATTTGAAGACTTGGAATTGGAGATAGAGCTGATGAAGGAGAATCAAAACTTGTTCTGGTAAACATTGAGAACAGTCCTTTGCCTGATGTTTCAGTGGTTGGGCTTGCAGCTGGGGTTACAGCTGGTATTGCGCTTGGTGATGCCATTGGACTGGTTCCAGTTAACATAGATATGAACCCTTTACCAGGTGTCTCAATACTTGGAGAAGCAGCTGGAGACTCAGCTGGGGTTGTGGTTGGTGATACCAAAGTACTGGTTCTAGATAATATGAACCCTTTACCAGGTGTCTCAATACTTGGAGAAGCAGCTGGAGACTCAGCTGGGGTTGTGGTTGGTGATACCAAAGTACTGGTTCTAGATAATATGAAACCTTTACCAGGTGTCTCAATACTTGGAGAAGCAGCTGGAGACTCAGCTGGGGTTGTGGTTGGTGATACCAAAGTACTGGTTCTAGATAATATGAAACCTTTACCAGGTGTCTCAATACCTGGAGAAGCAGCTGGTGATGCAGCTGGGGTTGTGGTTGGTGATACCAAAGTACTGGCTCCAGTTAACATGAAACCTTTACCAGCTGTCTCAATACTTGGAGAAGCACCTGGAGACTCAGATGGGGTTGTGGTTGGTGATGCCAGAAGACTGGTTCCAATTAACATGAAACCTTTACCAGGTGTCTCAATACCTGGAGAAGCAGCTGGAGACGCAGCAGGGGTTGTGGTTGGAGATGCCAGAGGACTAGTTCCAGTTAACATGGACATTAAATCTTTACCAGGTGTCTCAATACATGGAGAAGCAGCTGGAGACTCAGCAGGGGTTGTGGTTGGAGATGCCAGAGGACTAGTTCCAGTTAACATGGACATTAAATTTTTACCAGGTGTCTCAATACATGGAGAAGCAGCTGGAGACTCAGCTGGGGTTGTGGTTGGTGATACCAAAGTACTGGTTCTAGATAACATGAAAGCTTTACCAGGTGTCTCAATACTTGGAGAAGCAGCTGGGGTTGTGGTTGGAGATGCCAGAGGGCTAGTGCCACTTAACATGGACATACAAGTTCTATCTGGTGTCTCAGTTGGAGTTGACGATACAGCTGGAGAGACAACTGGTGTTGACCCTTCTTGAGATGTTAAATTGAGATCTTGAATAGTAGGCTTGGGTGTTGAAGCTTCAGCAGTTGTAGTTGCTGCTGCTTCCTCTGACACCTTTGAACTCTCAGTCAATTTAACAACCAGATCTGGTAGATCATGAACAGGCGATGGAAGAGCGGCATCTTGGGTCGATGCTACTTCTGTTGTGTTGGGCTGGGGGATCACACTCCTTTTTTCAGGCATCACTACAGTATGAGTACTTGCTGGGACAGATTCCGCATGTGCTATAGTACTATGAGTGGTAGAGTCACTGAACTTGGAGACCAATCCCTGGATAGTTGTATCAACTGTTGGAGAGACAGTTGGAGAGACAGCTGGAGATGCCACAGGGGTCGGTGTGGAGATAGAAACAATAGGAATGACGGGTGCTCGCTGAGTTGTGATTGAGGTTCGAGGGCTTACACCACTGAACATGGAAACCAAGCCTTTGACTGATGTGTCGGTGGTTGGTGATGTTGCTGATGTTTGAGTTGGAGACATCTCAGGTGTCAGAACAATAACTCTGGATAATGATCCTTTATTCTGAGCTTCTGTTACCACAGGTGCTGTAGAAGCTGGGCCATGTGGTGTGGTTGCTTGAGAGACACTAACCACAGAGGTCTCAGTGGTTGGGTACACAGTTGTTGTTGTTGTTGATGGTAGGTGGATGGTCACTGAGGCTATAGGTGTACTACCCTGTATGTCATGTATACTCTTCACAGGTGGAGGAACAACATGGGATCCATCAGGTGCTTGAATGGTCATTGCTATGCCTTCCCTCAGGCCTTCCTCATTCAAGCTTTCCACTGTTGGTTGTTTGATAAGAATCCGGGGTCTGGAGGGTGTGTCACGTTGAGCCACTGGCTGAGTTCTACCTATGAAACCTCTCATGTCAGGCTGTTGTTGTTGCTGATATTGTTGTTGTTTCTGATATTGTTGCTGATATTGTTGTTGTTGTTGATATTGTTGTTGCTGATTTTGTTGCTGTTGATATTGTTGCTGTTGATATTGTTGCTGTTGATATTGTTGCTGTTGCTGCTGCTGTTGATATTGTTGCTGTTGCTGCAGCTGTTGATATTGTTGCTGTTGCTGTTGCTGCTGCTGTTGTTGTTGTTGTAGTTCCTGCAGAACTACTTTATGTGTTTCTTGTTTAGGATCAATGACACTTGGACCACTAATATGCTGTTGGGAACTGTCGTGTGTGATGGACATCCTTCTGACCTGAGCAACAGAGGTTTGAGGAGGTTCTACTCGTCTTTGAAGTGAAGGACTATGAAGAGTTGAAGCATTCAATGGACTTTTCTGTGAATAATCCAATTGTGATGGTGTGACTATGGCTTCCCTTCTGAACTGCATGCTAGGTTGCACAGAGGGCTGTGTTGATATGGGGGATTCTCTAGAAAGCAATGGTTTCTGATCTGGAGAAACAGAGGCATCTGGTCTGACCTCAATATGAGAGGCTGGAGGTGTGGTTTGCTGCAGGTTATTATACTGATACAGTGAGAAAATAGAACCCCTTCGAGAGGAAAGATCCTTTACTTCTTGATCAGTTCTGATTATAGGTTTGTTATCTTCAACCTCCACACTCAGATCAACAGCGCCCTGAAGTGGCTTCTTTCCAATAGGCCTTCTTTCAACCCTTTCTTTCTTGACATTGGCGAAATCCATAGGTTGCCCATCCTCCAATACAGTGTAATGGACGGCCACAGGTTGGGGATGATTTTTTGGGGCAGAGAAGTCCATAGGTGTATTGAGGGGTTGGTTGTCTTTGTTTGACTGCCTTGTAAGCGAGAGCACCCCGTTCCTGTGGTATTTGGGGATCTGCTGGCACAGAGGTTCTATTGTGTGGACTCCATTCATGCCTGGTCTTTCCTGTTGCTGTGCTCGGGCTTGGACTGTAGGGGCTTCCTGCAACAATTGTTGTTTAAGCTGAGAAGATGGTTCCAAAATCAAAGGAACACCAACAGACTTAATCTTGGTAACAGTGGGCCTGTTTTTAACTAGTGACATTACTCCAGTCCAAGAGGGTTCCGTGGTAATTTCAGCTGGTCTCTGGAGTGGATTTGGGGACATATCTAAGGAGCCTTTGATGGTGTTTGCTGGTGCTGAGGTTGTTTGGTAGGCTGGAACACAAGGAGGCACTTGCCCAATATTTTTAGGCATTTGTTGCCTGGGAACAGTTGGTTGCTTCTCGGGAGCAGGTGGTTCTACAATCAAAGGAACACCGGCAGAGTCCTTATGAGCTCTGGTATCGGTCAATGGCCTAGCCTTCACCAATGCCATTGCATCTGAATGGTCAAGATCTGTCAATACCTCAGCCTGTCTCACAAGTGTGTTCTGAGTTGACATATCTAATGTAGATTTTATAGAGTTTGCTGGAGCCGAAGCTGTCTGATAAGGTTGACGAGGAGCTGAGGCTGTCTGGTAAGGCTGAGGAGCAGAGGGCTGCAATACTCTCATAGGTTGATTTGGAAGGAAATGTTCTGTGGTAACCACTGAAGCAGATAGAGCAGTTGGCTGGTGTAAAACAGGGCTGGGGGCTACCTGCTGTGTTTGCACCTGTATTTTGGGAGGCTGATCCACTATCAATGGAACACCAACAGAGTCTTTCCAGGCAACATCTCTAGCTGTAGGTTTGGTCTTCACCAGAGATATTACTCCAGTCTTGCTTGTCATTTCAGATTGTCCCTCAGATGGCAATGATGGCCTGGGAGACATATCCAGAGCTGCTTTTATAGAGTTTGCTGGGGCTGATGCTGCCTGATGAGTTTGAACAGTGAGCGGTTGATTTGACAGCGACTGTTTTCTGGCAAGGACACCAGCCGCATTCTGGAGAGGTTTTTTATGCTGTAAACCCTGCTCGGATTGAGCCCGGGTTACGACTTGCCGTAACTGTGGTAGATGATGTCCCTGAATTTCTGTGGACTCAACTTTAAAGGTCAGGTCAACAGAGCCTTGCCGATCAGACATTTCCTTCAAAGAATTAACAGTTGAGGGTCTTTTGTTCAATAAAGACATTGCCTCAGTACCAAGATTCACTGACGGCATATCAGCTAAATCAACAGATGGCCGAGGGGAAGGTTTTGGGGACATATCCAATGTGGCTTTCATTGCATTGGCTGGTGCTGTGGCCTCCTGGTAAGTTGGTCCAGTTGTTGGCATATAGCCAATGGACTCGTTTGAATGAGATAGCTCCTGTGCGAAGACTACCCTTTTGTTGGCAAGGCTCGGGGAAGTAGTCACAATTGGACTTTCTAGGGACTCAACTTTTAAGGACAGGTCAACAGATCCATGTTGATTAGACATTTCCTTCAAAGGATGAACAGTTGAGGGTCTTCTGTTCAATAAAGATATTGCCTCAGTACCAAGATTCACTGATGGCATGTCAGCTTTGTTATCAGATGGTTGAGGGGATGGTTTTGGGGACATATCTAATGTGGCTTTCATTGCATTGGCTGGTGCTGTGGCCTGATATGTTGTTGGTGTATAGCCAAAGGAGTGGTTTGAAGGAGATGGTTCCTGAGCAAAGACTGCCCTCCTGTTTTCAACCTGCTGCCTCAGAACAGGGCCTGGGGTAGGAGTTACAATTGGACATTCTAGGGACTCAACTTTCAAGGACAGGTCAACAGATCCATGACGATTAGATATTTCTGGTAAAGGAGCCACAGCTGAGGGTCTTCTCTTCAATAAGGACATTGCCTTAGTATTAACATTATCTGGTAGCATCTCAGCTGAAGTACTAGATGTCTGTGGAGATGGTTTGGGGGACATGTCCAATGTGGCTTTGGTTGAATTGGCTGGTGCTGTGGCCTGATAAGTTTGTCCAGTTTTGTACATGGATTCAATGGACTGGGCTGAAGGAGATGGTACCTGGACAAAGCTCACCCTTCCGTTGGCAATCGGCTGTCTCATAACAGGAGAACAAGTCACCGTTGGACTTTGCTGAAGGTGCTGCTGAAAAACAGTTGGAGAAGGTAACTGAGGTGGTTGCTGTCGCTGAATTTCTGGGGACACAACTTTAAAAGACAAGTCAACAGATCCACGGCGATTAGACATTTCCGGTAAAGGAGCAACAACTGAGGGTCTTCTCTTCGAAAATGCCATTGCCTCATTCTCAGAGGGTTTTGGGAACGGTTTTGGGGACATGTCCATTGCACCTTTGATATAGTTAGCTGGTGCTGACTCAGAATGGTAAGTCTGAACTGATGCAGAGGATCTTCGTTCAAGCTGTGGTCTCTGAATTGGTACAGAGGAAGGTTCTGGTCTCTGATTGGTTACAGAGGAAGGTCCTAGTCTCTGATTGGTTACAGAGGAAGATTCATTCTCACCCCTAATTTCTGGGCTGGGCGATCTTCTGACTGGTATATGGGACTGTACACTGTGTTTGAGAGAGGTCTGATGACTAGCAGAAATTATTGGAACTCTTTGGGAGTTGAGCTCATCTTCATGAGTCCATTCAATTTCCTCTACTTCAATCTCCTTTGTCAAATCTTCAACTTCCGCCGGTGTCTGTTTAGCTGTATTCGCCTTGTGCTGAAGCTTTTCTTTAGCTCTTTTCAAATTGTACTTGGTAAAGTCAACAACTTCTTTAGGTATTTCAGCAGATTTATCAGTTCTCTGCATTGAATCCTTCGATTTTGTGCATTTTTCTGTTTTAGCTACGGTTGCAGAGAAGTCCATTGCTCTGTTGCCTAGCCGAGGGTCTGTACATGTGCCAATGAGCTCATTCACGCGATAAAGGCAAGTATTGTATGAAACTGGGTTCATTGGGTGCTGCAAACTCCCATCAGCTAACATAAATTTGGGCACGGGTGGCTGAGGGGGTTTTACTGGTTCTTGTACAACTGGTGAGGCAGATCTTCTGTCAATTATCACATTTCTATTGGTACTATTCAAAGATGCTGGTTGTTGATATCCAACAGGTCTGGGTTGATTCATTCCTATAGCAGAGGTCATTTTGTTTGTCTGCTTTATTGGTGGTGTGGGCTGCTGTGACTGGGAAGACTGTCTGACAAGCCCCGCTCTCTGTGGTGAAGACACCGCCGGTGAACTCACTGCTGCAGTTGGGGGTGTAGGTAAGATTCGGCCAGTAGCCGTGGTTGCTGGCTTTGGTGGCTCCTGTTGCATTGTGGGGTGAGCCACACTACTTGGCACATCCACAATTTTGGATTTCAAACTCTCAAAGCCGTAGGAGAGCATGCCCTTTGCCTGTTGGTCAATGGAGGTGGCCTCCTGCACAGTGGGCTCTGTAGGTGTTTTAGCAGCGCCTGGTGTTAGAGGAAGCTTTCTTCCTGATGGAGCAGATCCTGGTTGTGACCCAGGAGCAGAAGGGGTTTCTGGGAGGTTTCTAAAAGTCGCTGAGGCAGGCACTGGAATCCTACTAGACATTGCTGACGGTACAGGGTCTCCATTTGGGATTGGAGCTGTTGGAATTGAAGATGTATCTTTTCTTAAATCAGATACAGCAGCAGTCCCACTAACAAACCCTCCAATAGCTGAAAAGACAGATGTCTTCTGTTTTAGCTGGTCAGCAGTTATTTCATCTGCAGATGCTATCCTAATTTCAGGAATTGGAGAATTAGGGCGATTAGGTTGCGGATAGGTTCTAGAGGACATATCAGATGTGTTAGTAGACACAAAATCAGGTGAACCTTTTATGCCATGATTCTGCCAATAGGGACCTCCATGGCTGCCCGTTCGTGATTTGCTAGTGAGATCAGCAGCCTCCAATGGCTCCTCATGATAGTAAAAGTCAGTTTGATGTGTTTCAATTTTGACCTTCCTCAGCTTAAACACAGAGAAGTCTACTGGCTGCTCTGTCTGAGCCACTACAGACTCCTGGAACATCTGAGAGAAGGATTCCATGTTCATATTCATTATCTTGTCTCCTTTCTTGAAGGCTGAGGTGAGGTCCTCTGGGGCATTGAAGAGATGAGATTCTCTTTGTGTCTGACCTGGAGCCCAGAATGCCTCCTCCTTGTTGTAGAGCGGAATCTTGAAGCCACATAGAGTGACTTTGTCTTTTTCTTTTTGCTTGTTCAGGATGTTAGCAATGTTCTCTGTGATTTGTCCCAACATCTGTATATCCTCTGGTGCACCACATGCATAGAGGTGCTTACCAGCTCTGTCAGTCAGCAGAGAGTAGATGAACTCTTCGTCTGTATATATGTAGTACCCACAATCCCCTGTCTCACCTGGCCACCACATCCCTTGTTCCAACAGAGAGAGCCACTGCTGGTACCATTCAGACTCATCGACGAACATGTCATCATCTACATCTCCATTGATCCCTGCTGAACGGCTCAAATCCGTAGCGCCAACGGTCAAATCCTTCGGACCCATTTTAGCTGCGATTCGTTTGAAAAACTCCGTAGCCGACTTCTGATCAATCCGTTTGGAAAAATCTGTAGCCAAATTCTGATCAAATTCTTTCTTTGGTGGTGAGATTCTGCCATGTCCATGTTGATTGACTATTTGCCCACATTCATGGGTGTTTCCGTGGATCCCTTCAGTAAGAGATTGGCACCGACTCCGCTTTGTTTGATTATTTTCCTTGGACAGATTGACAGCACTCCCTGACACAATCCAGGGTTTTCCGTTCACCATCCCATCGTGATTGCTAATGTCATTACTCATGTTCAAATGGTCACAGCTGCTCCAGGGCTTCTTGTTCCTGCAAGTCATGTCAAATAGCACAAGATCCTCCTCCTTGGGTTCACGGAAGCCATTTTGGAATGGTTGGGCGATCTGGTCTTTCCAAGGATGTGAGGGTATGTGGAACTGACGGGTGTGAATGTCTTTGGGGTTCCAAACCCCATGGTTCTGCCAGGATGATTGTCCATTTGCTAGCTGTATGTACCCTTGCCTTGTCTGGTAACACTCCTGAACTTGAGCAGAGAGGGCTTCGCTGAGGGCATAATCATTAAGCTGTTGCCAAAGGAGGGCCTCTATGAGAAGCTGATGCTCATAAAGCTCGGGAGGAATGACACCATACTCTGCAAAGTTGTACAACAGGTCCTGGTACCCATACTCTTCTGCTGTACCATACAACAGACGGTGGACTTCCTCCAGATAGCGTTGGGTTGGGGATATGGCAGGATCCTGTCCATTATGAATAAATTGAGGCACCTGACTACCAGAGGTGTCCAAACTTGTTGGGACGGCTGGAGCAACACTAATGGGAATTTCCTCTTTGTTTTGCTTTGGAAGTAAACGGTCAAGGAAACCTGGCGAGCTGCCACTTGTACTGGTCTTCGGTTCATCCTTGTTAAGCTGGGAGATGGGTGTCTTGGTTGATGGTGCCTCCTCCGTTGCACCAAAGAGTCCAGACAGAAATCCTTTCTGTGATCCCTTTGGGTCTTTTTCACCCACACCATCCTGCGAGGACTGGACCTCCACCTGCTTGGTCCGTTGAATCTGTGGCCGGCCTTGTCCAGGCTTAGTTGGACCACCTGGACGTGTCTGCTGTTGTTGCTGCATAGGTTGTTGAGGTGGTGTCTGCTCCTCTGTGGTGGTTGTGAGCTTGTTAAACAGTCCAGATAACAGTCCACCTGATTCAGCCTGAGGTAGATTCTGGACAGGCTTGTTTGGCGGCTGACCAATTTGACCAGCTTGCTGAGCTGCTCCCTGTTGAGAGGTCTGTCTGTTGGCTTGTTGTTGCTGCTGTGCAGGGGGTGGCTGGTTAGGGGTTGGAGTTTCAGGAGCGCCCATGCCGAAAAGCCCAGAGAGGAATCCACCTTGTTGGGCAGGTGGTTGTTGGGGTGGGGGCTGCTGATTTTGAGTTTGTCCTTGGCCTGGGGCATTTGGCCGATTACCCTGCTGGGGAGCGGGCTGTGGTGGAGGTGGTTGGGGGGCACCGAAAAGCCCTGATAGCCCTGACATGAATCCTCCCTGCTCAGGAGCAGCAGCAACAGGCTGTAGAGGAATCTGATTTTGCCTCTGCAAGGGCTGCCTGTTACCCGGTTGCTGCTGTTGGTTTGGTCGACCACTAGGTGATCCTTGTTGTTGCTGGGGTCGTTGTTGTTGTGGTTGTTGTTGTGCAGGGGGCGGACCTGAGGAAAATAGCCCAGACAGGAAACCGCCCTGTTGAGGTGGTGGTTGCTGGGATGCAATCTGACCTGGCCTAGGCTGTTGCTGCTGGCCAGGTTGAGCCCCAGAGGATGGCTGAGGGGGGCCCGAATCTACAAGCTTATTGAAGAACCCTGACATCATCCCACTGGGACCACTGGGGGGCTGCTGCTGCTGGGGGGGAATCTGACCTTGCTTCTGCAGGTTTTGCCTGCTAGCTTGCTGCTGATTCGGCTGACTCCCAGGAGGGCCAGGTGATTGCTGCTGCGGAGACGGAGGGGCTTGGTTAGCTGCGGCATCACCCATGCCAAACAGGCCAGAAAGGAACCCACCTTGCTGGGCAGCTGGTTGTTGGGGTGGGGGTTGTGATTGACTAGGCGCTTGACTGCCTGGTCCTGGTTGAGCTGGTGCTGGTTGAGATGGTGTAGGCTCTACTGACTCTACGATCTTATTAAAGAATCCAGACAGCATTCCACCTGACTGCAGAGTTGAAGGAGGTGCTGCTTGCTGAGGTGGCTTCTGAGTTGGTTGGTCGGTTTGCTGGTTTGGTGGTTGCTGCTCTGGACCCCCTGGTTGTTGCTGCTGCTGCTGACCAGCTACTGTTGAGGGAAGGTTTTCTGTAGAGCCTAATTTCATCAACCCTGACAGAAATCCTCCTGATTGACTTGGAGGAGCAGTGCCTTGTGTGGCAGCTTGTTCTGACCCTTGCCTATTAGATTGCTGCTGATCAGTCTGTCCATGTTGGGACTCTGGTGTTGTCTGAGGGGGCTGAGAACCAACCACAGTGTCAGAGGCCATTTTCATAAACCCAGAGAAGATTCCTCCAGATTGAATGGGGGGTGGGGGAGTGGCAGACTTTGGTGGAGGGCTTTGGGTTGTATTTAATGGAGTTTGGATAGCTTGGCTGCCTGGAGGAACAGACTGTGGCTGTGCTGCAGGGGCAGACACATTATCAGACGCAAACTTCATAAAGCCAGAAAACATACCTCCCTGTTGTGGAGCTGCAGTCGCTTGTTTTGTCTGATTCTGAGTTTGATTGTTGATTGGCGGTGGACCTGAAGAAAACAGCCCAGAGAAACCAGAGAGCAAACCATGAGGCTGTGCTTGGGGCTCTGTCTGGGTTGAAGGTTTAGCTTCTTCCAGAGGCTTGAGGAGTTCCTGGCTTTGGTCTTTAGATGTCACATCCTTTTCAAGTTGTGATGAAGCATCACCTGGTGGTTGATCTGCAGGTGCTACTGTCGGATCAGCACCAGGAACTGTGATTTCTTGTTTTTCTGGGGTCACTGGAGTTGCAGGTGTCACAGTAGGAGTGGCAGGTACGGGTACCGGTGGCTTTACAGCAGCTTGCGGAGTTGGCTCATTCGGAGGAGCTTTGAAGAGGTTAGAGAACCACCCTGTGTCCGGGTTTCCTTTGGGTACACTTTCAAGGAGTGCAGCGCGGCTTAGAGCAGGAGAAGGGGTCCTCACAGAGCTGGGTGGGGGCACTCTAGGGGCATTGGCATCCTCCCCAGAGGCAAACTTAAGGAAGCCAGAAAGCATTCCCCCTTCTGCTTTAGGCGCCTCTGGAGATGGAGATCTGGAGAACATTGAGAACATTCCAGAAGGGGCAGGAGGTGTCTCAGTCTGGACAGGCGGCCCTTCCGGTGCTGCTGTTATGAGGCTAGTGAGGGATTTATTAAAACTACTGAAGAACCCTGTGTCCTCTGCATTGGCCTGGCCTGCCGGTGGTGCACAATCAGGTTTTGGCTCAATGATAGTGGGCGCCTTTCTCGCCTGAACGCCAAGAATCTCTCCAGATGACTCAGTTTCTGGGAAAATCTCCACAGATTCACATTGTGATTCTGGGAGGAGCTCTGTGGATCCACCACTTCCTGATTCTGGGTAAATCTCCACTGAGCCACTTCCTGTATCTGGGAGGAGTTCCCCGGATCCACTACCTGACCTCTGGGAGCCTTGCCTCTCAGGACTCTTGGACCTATCCACAGATCCTTGTATTGACGCACTGATCAACACAGGTCCACTCCTCTGTTCATCTGGTTGGGAGGATGTTTCTCCAGGAGATGGCTTTCTGGAGAAAAGACTCATGGGGCTGAGCTTTCCTAACATTGAATCAACCATTGAAGAAGGCTGGTTAGCAGTAGACTCAGGCATCTGGCCTTCACTGCCTGGTGCCTGTTGGGGTTGTGGTGGACTCAGTGGACTAAGCCTTCCTAGCATTGATCCAAATATGGAAGTAGGCTGGTTAGTGGTGGCCTCCAGAGTTTGCCGTTCAGTGCCTTCTGCTTGTAACTCTTGGGGCCTTGAAGGACTAAGTCTTCCTAACATTGAATCTAACATAGAAGTAGGCTGGTTAGTGGTGGCCTCCTGAGTTTGGCCTTCAGTGCTTTGTGATTCTTCGGGCCTTGATGGACTCAGTGGACTAAGCCTTCCTAGCATTGAGCCAAACATTGAAGTAGGCTGGTTAGTGGTGGCCTCCTGAGTTTGGCCTTCAGTGCCTTGTGACTCTTCAGGCCTCGATGGGCTTAGCCGTCCGAGCATTGAGTCAACAAAATAGGTAGATGTCGGCTCTGATGTCGGCACCTGAGATGAAGGCGGAACAACTGCAATTTGGGGAGTAGTGCCAGCAGGCTTGGGAATGAAGGAAAGCAGTTTGGAGATGCCAGACTCGGCCTGTGGTGGGGCTGGGGAGGTGGATGGAGCTGCAGTATCAGAGGCTGGTTCAGTTGCTTCAGCAGTCGGCTTGGAACCTGTAATGGAGCTAAACAACGAAGTCATTGAACTCATTGCATTCTTCACACCAGCAATACCCTGCTCAACCGTTGTGTCCTCTTTCATTTCGGCTAGTTTGGCCTCCTCGCTCTTAGCCTCCTCGCTCTTAGCCTCCTCGCTCTTAGCCTCCTCGCTCTTAGCCTCCTCGCTCTTAGCCTCCTCGCACTTAGCCTCCTCGCTCTTAGCCTCCTCAGCCTGTAGTGGTTTCGCTCCAGTTGGCAATGCTGGAAGCTTTCTCCTGCTAGTTGACTTAGGCAGCGATCCATACTTACTGATCTCCTCCTCCTTCTCTGTTAGATACTCGGACACGGAGTGTACCAGGTTCTGAAGTTCTTCCACTGTGTCATAGTATACCTCTTCTTTAGGCTCCTCCACCAGTCCATGTCCTGGATAGTAGCACTGTCCTTGTCCTCCGTACGGGGACGTGTAACCCTCTGGGTAGTAGTAGCTTTCATATTCATAGGTGACATCCCCATCCATAAACGTCAGGTCATCCAGTTCTCCCTCGGACCCCAGGGAGAACTGCATCTCATCAGATCCCAGCGAGTCGTACTCACTCCTGCCCCTGAACCTGGCATCCTCCTTCCTGGCGGCCTCCTCCTCCCGGAAGGCTGCGTAGTTATCCAGCGTATCCCCCAGCGATGTCTTGGCCCACATCCTGGTTTTATATAGGAGCCCCTCCTCAATGTTCAGCTTCTGACGGAGCTGCTTGACGGAGGGGATTATGTCGATCTCAGGAGGCGAGGTATCATCCTCGAAGCTGCCGGCTTCCTTATAGACCAGACGCACTTCCCCGCTGCCGAAGCCGCGCTTCCTCCGCCTGCCGGTGCCATCTTCCTCCTCTACATCCCCAGGAGACATGGCATCACATTCCATCGTCTGGTAGAACCTGGAGCCTTTAGCCTCTCCTCCAGGCCCACTGCTGATACGGTAGATAATGGTCTTGTCCTCATCCTCCCACTCCTTCTGCTCCGGCTCCAGGTAGTCATCCAGGACTCCACTTTCTGGCATCTTGTATTGGCTCTCCCAGTCCTCCACACCCATACCTGAGTCTACTGGGATTATCCTGACCTTGTTCTTACTGTTGGACCGTCTACACTCAGACAGAAATTAAGAGATAGGGAGAGAGAGAGAGAGAGAGAGAGAGAGAGGCATGTAGAGAGGAATGGAAAATCATGCAGAAGAAGACAAATATAAACAAAGGTCAGCAGTGATAAAATAAATACATTCTGAAGAAAACAGTGTGAAGTATAATAAAAGTCATGAATAGCCAAACAAAAAGACAAAAATGTAAATACTGGGTGAAATTGTATGCATGTGTGGTGGGGATGTTTCGCGTTTTACCTAAATATCAGAGCATTTGTTCTGCAATGTTAAGCAGTAATTTCATTCAAGATGACAACCATGTTGTGGCAGGAGTTATTAAAATAAATATACACAACCGTCTAAGGCCCATCGGACAAAATTGATTCTTTCAGAACCAATCACATTTCCTTTTACAGACAATTCAAACCACCAGTAAACAACGTTACCTGGCAACCTATTGCCTAGCTATACGCCTCTCAAAAAGAGCACAGGTAAACAAACAAAAACCAACACAAACATTAAAAGAAACAAGTTAAGAGTATTTGTTATCAGGAATGAGGAAAACTGCATTTGGAGTCTCATCAGGGAAGTTTGTTTAATTCTAATCCTGTATGGGCTCTCATACAGGTGTGTATATATATATATATACAGTATATTATACATATATATACACACACAGTTGAAGTTGGAAGTTTACATACACCTTTCCCAAATAGGTGTACACCTAAGCCAAATCTTGTAACATAATTACAAAAGGGTTTTCTAATGATCAATTAGCCTTTTAAAATGATAAACTTTGATTAGCTAACACAATGTGCCATTGGAACACAGGAGTGATGGTTGCTGATAATGGGCCTCTGTACGCCTATGTAGATATTCCATTTTAAAAAAATCTGTCATTTTGAGCTAAAATTTACAACATTAACAATGTCTATACTCTATTTCTGATCAATTTGTAATTTTAATGGACAAAAAATGTGATTTAAAAAAAAAAAAAAAAAAAAGGACATTTCAAAGTGACCCCAAACTTTTGAATGATAGTGTATCTATGTGTGTGTGTGTGTGTGTGTGTGTGTGTATGTGTGTACCTGGACCCCCTGGCTTCTCTGTAGTCCAGCTCATAGCTGTGTATGGAGTCAGTGTCTCTGGAGAGGGAAGGGTGCTGTCCCCGCCTGTGTCCTATGGGATACTGGTGCACTGAAGAGTTGGGCTGGGGAGTGGTGTGGTACCGAGGGGGGCGATGATGGCTGCCCCCTTCACTCCTGTAGTCACTGTCACGATCATCCACCGCACTGTCACGATCATCATAAACTGGGGGGGGTGCGTTACAAGATTATTTAACACACTGGGGAATGATGACCCAAGTAAACACTCACACGCCTACACAGTCAAGGGTTTATCTTCATTTTTACTATTTACTACATTGTAGAATGATAGTGAAGAAATCAACATTATTAAATAACACATACAGAATCACATGGTAACCAAAATATATTTTAGAATCTTCAAAGTTGCTATCCTTTGCCTTGATTACAGCTTTGCATACTCTTGGTATTCTCTCAAACATCTTCACCTGGAATGCTTTTCCAACAGTCTTGAAGTAGTTCCCACATATGCTGAGCACTTGTTGGCTGATTTTCCTTTTCCTTCACTCTGATGTCCAACTCATCCCAAACCATCTCAATTAGGTTGAGGTCGGGTGATTGTGGAGGCCAGGTCAATTGATGCAGCACTCCATCACTCTCATTCTTGGTCAAATAGCCCTCACACAGCTTGGAGGTGTGTTGGGTCATTGTCCTGCTGAAAAAACAAACCAGGTGGGATGGTCTATCGCTGCAGAATGCTGTGGTAGCCATGTTGGTTAAGTGTGCCTTGAATTCTAAATAAATCACTGACAGTGTCACCAGCAATGCACCCCCACACCGTCACACCTCCTCCTCCTCCATGCTTCACGATGGGAACCACACATGCAGAGGTCATCCGTTCACCTATTCTGCGTCTCACAAAGACACGCCGAATGGAACCAAAAATCCCAAAATTTGGACTCATCAGACCAAAGGACAGATTTCCACCGGTCAAATGTCCATTGCTCGTGTTTCTTGGCCCAAGCAAGACTCTTCTTATTGGTGTCCTTTAGTAGTGTTTTCTTTGCAGCAATTTGGCCAAGGCCTGATTCATGCAGTGTCCTCTGAACAGTTGATGTTGAGATGTGTCTGTTACTGTCCTTTCCTGTGGCGGACGTCATGAGAGACAGTTTCATCATAGCGCGTCACTTGAACGTTTCTTCAAGTGCGGTCACAAAAACCATCAAGGTTTTTGTGACCGCACTTGAAGAAACGTTCAAAGTTCTTGAAATTTTCCGGATTAACTGACCTTCATGCCTTAAAGTAATGATGGACTGTCATTTCTCTTTGCTTATTTGAGCTGTTCATGCTAAAATATGGGCTTGGTCTTTTACCAAATAGGGCTATCTTCTGTATACCACCCTTACCTTGTCACAACACAACTGATTGGCTCGAATGCATTAAGAAGGAAAGAAATTCCACAAATTAACTTAACAAGGCACACCTGTTAATTGAAATTAATTCCAGGTGATTACCTCATGAAGCTGGTTGAGAGAATGCAAACAGTGTGCAGAGCTGTCATCAAGGCAAAGGGTGACTTATTTGAAGAATCTAAAATCTAAAATATATTTTGATTTGTTTAACACTTTTTTGGTTACTAGATGATTCCATATGTGGTATTTCATAGTTTTGATGTCTTTACTATTATTCTACAATGCAGAAAATAGTAAAAAAAAGAAAGAAAGAACGAAAAACTCTTGAATGAGTAGGTGTGTCCAAACTTTTGACTGGTACTGTATATTGACAAGCATGCTGGAGCACACACCAAACACACACACACACACACACACGTGTAACAAGTTCAGCAAACACTAACAGAAATCATTATCCAAACGATGCCCATATTTGCCAGGGCGTCATTGTAAGTAAACATTTCTTATCTGACTAGCCTAGTTAAAGGTAGACTTAGCAGGATGACGTTGCACGCACGAAGTAAACACAAACCCGGGTTAATTATCCACTACAACAAGGCTAAACTTCTCCAGTGTTTTGGTCCCATAGCTACTGTATAAGCGCACCTGTGCACATACTCTGTATGAGTGTGTGAGAGCCAAGTCTTGCATCGTGCTCATTGCAATATCTGTAGTGTTGCTCATTGCAATATCTGTAGTGTTGCTCATTGCAATTTCTGTAGTGTTGCTCATTACAATATCTGTAGTGTTGCTCATTACAATATCTGTAGTGTTGCTCATTGCAATATCTGTAGTGTTGCTCATTGCAATATCTGTAGTGTTGCTCATTACAATATCTGTAGTGTTGCTCATTACAATATCTGTAGTGTTGCTCATTACAATATCTGTAGTGTTGCTCATTACAATATCTGTAGTGTTGCTCATTACAATATCTGTAGTGTTGCTCATTACAATATCTGTAGTGTTGCTCATTACAATATCTGTAGTGTTGCTCATTGCAATTTCTGTAGTGTTGCTCATTACAATATCTGTAGTGTTGCTCATTACAATATCTGTAGTGTTGCTCATTGCAATATCTGTAGTGTTGCTCATTGCAATATCTGTAGTGTTGCTCATTACAATATCTGTAGTGTTGCTCATTACAATATCTGTAGTGTTGCTCATTACAATATCTGTAGTGTTGCTCATTACAATATCTGTAGTGTTGCTCATTACAATATCTGTAGTGTTGCTCATTACAATATCTGTAGTGTTGCTCATTACAATATCTGTAGTGTTGCTCATTACAATATCTGTAGTGTTGCTCATTACAATATCTGTAGTGTTGCTCATTACAATATCTGTAGTGTTGCTCATTACAATATCTGTAGTGTTGCTCATTACAATATCTGTAGTGTTGCTCATTGCAATATCTGTAGTGTTGCTCATTACAATATCTGTAGTGTTGCTCATTACAATTTCATCTCACTGACTCAAACTCCATTTAAAGGTTACATTTCTTCACCTTCTGTGGGGTTTTTTAAGAATGAGAAACATAAAAAAAAAAACTTGCCTGATAGCCAATTAATTGCCCAACTGTCATGGCTGCCTGTCATGGCTGCCTGTCATGGCTGCCTGTCTACGAAGCCAATTAGCAACATCATTTTCCCGGAAGGTGTTACATTTTTTTTTTCTTTTATTACAATTATTATCTATCAAACCACATTAGTAACACCATTTTTTTTAAGGAAAGAGGTGGAGGTCTGGCTGGGAATATAAATGATAAAAATCTCTCTCATTATGCCAAAATAATAATAATAATAAGTGACTTCACTCCCTCTTTCTCCACAAATGATCAAATCGTGTGTTCAAAAACCAATGCTTGTAATTGACATTTTCTCAATCAAAACGCCATATGAAAATAGCAATGTCTAGTTAAGCCCAAGGACTGGTGTAATTTAGACCCAGGACTGGGTTAAATTAACATACATCTCAATTATTACATCTCAAATATTACGTTTTATGAAACAATGGATTAGTGGGATAAGCTTACATGAATTAATTTCATTATTTTCATTCTGAGTTTGATTTCCTGTCAGACTTTCAAGTTAGCGAGGACTAAATGTGAATAATGAAGGACATCTCAGGCAGAAGAAGGTGGAAAAGGGCTGATGGAACCCCAAAGCCCAGCCAGGCACAGCTTTAAGCTGTGTGAGCCAACATCGCACTCTAGTGGCCAACTAAAAGGGGTTTACAGAGAACCTGGTCTCTACGAAACACCTGGTAGTTCTCTTCTAGTTATTTGACCAGGCAGATGAGAGAGACAGAGAGCGAGAGACAGAGAGCGAGAGACAGAGCAAGAGACAGAGCGAGAGACAGAGAGCGAGAGACAGAGAGGAGAGAAAAAGAGAGAAGAAAAAGCCCTTGATGACAAACAGACCAGATGCACTGGTCACAAGGGGAAAGAGGATGACTCCAAAGAAACAGAGGACAGGATGAAGAGGAGCACAACTGCAGATAAAAGAGAGGTAAAGTACATACTCTGCTGCTCATGCTGCTGTTCACTCCATCCAAAATAAGTCCAGTTGCCTGGTGGTGAGGGAGAGAGCGTTCATGAAACAACATCCAAGAGTGGAGGAGGACGTGAAGGAATGGTAAAGAATACTGCAGCTGATTAAAATAATATAACATATTTCAGTGAAGCGGATATTGTGTTACAATCATGCTGTGGAATCACATTTCCCCCCCCCCAAAAAAAACATTGAAAGAAAATCTGTCATCTATAAAAAAATAATAGAAACGATATTGTGAATGTGAAGACGTGACCAGAACATGCATTGCCATGGTGTCTCACCAATATGAAAAGTATGTTCAGCCTATGTTCACAGACAGTGATGATACATTAAGGAAGAGAGATGTGAAAATAAGAGACGGGAGGACGTGGAATGAGAACCAAGATGATAAAGCCGTCAGAAGATGTTCAAGATAGAATCCCGAAAAGTTCGTCCAACATCAGTTTCACCACTGTTACTCAACTCGCTCACGCACGCACGTACGTACGCATCTACGCATCTCAATATGTAGGAATGGAGCTTTATGGCAATGACGGTGAGAATGAATGAAACCAATGAAATCCGTATGAAAACATGTGCGTACACACACACACACACACACACACACACACACACACACACACAGATATGCAAACACACACACAAGCCATACTTACAGCACTGAGAAGGTGCAGACGCCATTCGCCTTCCATGAACTTCTTCCTGCAATGGATACTGGAAAACGAGAGAGAGCGAAATAAAAATACAATTAAAATGATTCATTAAATAACAATGTAAGTAGCAAGAGCATTAAAGTAACCCTAATCCTAGCATCACTTCATTCACAAATATACAGAGGTGTTTAAACCTGTTTTATGATCAGATTATGTAATCTAAATGACTGAAATCTGCTTGAATGTATGACTTTGTAGTAACAGTGTACGACCACAAGGTGGTAGCCATGAGCTGAACCAGCCCGGAGAACATCAGAATCCCTTCCATCCCGAGGACAACGTTACATGCAACCACAGCAAAACATTCAGTAGACTCCCTTCTCACAACATGAACATCCTACCCTGCGGCTGGGGGAGGCTAAACAAACAGCGATGTTATCTATGTCCTAACACTTTACTGACATGGCTTTATGGACACTGTGTCCTAACACTTTACAGGCATGGCTTTATGGACACTGTGTCCTAACACTTTACTGGCATGGCTTTATGGACAGTGTCCTAACACTTTACTGGCATGGCTTTATGGACACTGTGTCCTAACACTTTACCGGCATGGCTTTATGGACACTGTGTCCTAACACTTTACCGGCATGGCTTTATGGACACTGTGTCCTAACACTTTACTGGCATGGCTTTATGGACACTGTGTCCTAACACTTTACCGGCATGGCTTTATGGACACTGTGTCCTAACACTTTACTGGCATGGCTTTATGGACACTGTGTCCTAACACTTTACTGGCATGGCTTTATGGACACTGTGTCCTAACACTTTACTGGCATGGCTTTATGGACACTGTGTCCTAACACTTTACTGGCATGGCTTTATGGACACTGTGTCCTAACACTTTACTGGCATGGCTTTATGGACACTGTGTCCTAACACTTTACTGGCATGGCTTTATGGACACTGTGTCCTAACACTTTACTGGCATGGCTTTATGGACACTGTGTCCTAACACTTTACTGGCATGGCTTTATGGACACTGTGTCCTAACACTTTACTGGCATGGCTTTATGGACAGTGTCCTAACACTTTACTGGCATGGCTTTATGGACACTGTGTCCTAACACTTTACTGGCATGGCTTTATGGACACTGTGTCCTAACACTTTACTGGCATGGCTTTATGGACACTGTGTCCCAACACTTTACTGGCATGGCTTTATGGACACTGTGTCCCAACACTTTACTGGCATGGCTTTATGGACACTGTGTCCTAACACTTTACTGGCATGGCTTTATGGACAGTGTCCTAACACTTTACTGGCATGGCTTTATGGACACTGTGTCCTAACACTTTACTGGCATGGCTTTATGGACACTGTGTCCTAACACTTTACTGGCATGGCTTTATGGACACTGTGTCCTAACACTTTACTGGCATGGCTTTATGGACACTGTGTCCTAACACTTTACTGGCATGGCTTTATGGACACTGTGTCCTAACACTTTACTGGCATGGCTTTATGGACAGTGTCCAAACACTTTACTGGCATGGCTTTATGGACACTGTGTCCTAACACTTTACTGGCATGGCTTTATGGACACTGTGTCCTAACACTTTACTGGCATGGCTTTATGGACACTGTGTCCTAACACTTTACTGGCATGGCTTTATGGACACTGTGTCCTAACACTTTACTGGCATGGCTTTATGGACAATGGACAAACAAAACACATTAGAAAAAAAAATGTAAAGAAAATAAATAAATAAAGCAGAACAGGATATGTTGTCATCGTTGGATTTCCCTTGAAGCTGGTTCGGTGACGTGGTACGGGGTTTTGGCTTGACAGCCTTGTGGAGAGAGAGACAGACTGTTGTGGTAGGTAGGCATCGTAGGTATAGTAGGCAGGTATGGTAGGTATGTGTGATAGGTATGGTAGGTGTGATAGGTGTGGTAGGCATGGTAAGTAGGTATGATAGGTGCGGTAGGTAGGTATGGTAGGTATGGTACGTGTGGCAGGTAGGTATGGTAGGTAGGTGTGATATGTATGGTAGGTGTGATAGGTATGGTAGGCATGGTAGGTAGGTGTGATAGGTGTGGTAAGTAGTTATGGTAGGTATGGTAGGTATGGCAGGTAGGTGTGGTAGGTAGGTGTGGTGGGTAGTTATGGTAGGTAAGTGTGATAGGTGTGGTAGGTAGGTATTGTAGGTGTGGTAGGTATGGCAGGTAGGTATGGCCGGTGTGGCAGGTAGGTGTGATAGGTATGGTAGGTAGGTATGGTAGGTAGTTATGGCAGGTAGGTATGGCAGGTGTGGCAGGTAGGTATGGTAGGCGTGGTAGCTAAATATGGCTGCTAGAATCCTGACAAGAACCACAAAATGTGATCATATTACTCCAGTGCTAGCCTCCCTACACTGGCTTCCTGTTAAGGCAAGGGCTGATTAAGGTTTTACTGCTAACCTACAAAGCATTACATGGGCTTGCTCCTACCCATCTCTCCGATTTGGTCCTGCCGTACTTACCTACACGTACGCTACGGTCACAAGAAGCAGGCCTCTTTATTGTTCCTAGAATTTCTAAGTAAACAGCTGGGGGCAGGGCTTTCTCCCACAGAGCTCAATTTTTATGGAATGGTCTGCCTAACCATGTGAGAGACGCAGACTCGGTCTCAACCTCTAAGTCTTTACTGAAGACTCATCTCTTCAGTGGGTCATATGATTGAGTGTAGTCTGGCCCAGGAGTGTGAATGTGAATGGAAAGGCACTGGAGCGACGAAGCGCCCTCCCTCCACTGGGATTCCCTATTACAGAGGCTGAGTCACTGGCTTACTGGTGCTCTTTCATGCCTTCCCTAGGACGGGTGCGTCACTTGAGTGGGTTGAGTCACCGATGTGATCTTCCCCCCCCCCCCCCCCCCCCCCCTTGGGTTGTGCCGTGGCGGAGATCTTTGTGGGCTGTACTCGGCCTTGTCTCAGGATGGTAAGTTGGTGGTCGAAGATATCCCTCTAGTGGTGTGGGGGCTGTGCTTTGGCAAAGTGGGTGGGGTTATATCCTTCCTGTTTGGCCCTGTCCGGGGGTGACCTCGGATGTGGCCACAATATCTCCTGACCCCTCCTGTCTCAGCCTCCAGTATTTATGCTGCAGTAGTTTATGTGTCGGGGGCTAAGGTCAGTTTGTTATATCTGGAGTACTTCTCCTGTCCTATTCGGTGTCCTGTGTGAATTTAAGTATGCTCTCTCTAATTCAATTCAATTCAAGGGGCTTTATTAGCATGGGAAACATGTGACAAAGCAAGTAATTCAATGAGCAGGGTATTGCTGAAACAATGCCAAAGCAAGTAATTCTCTCTTTCTCTCTGAGGACCTGAGCCCTAGAACCATGCCTCAGGACTACCTGGCATGATGACTCCTTGCAGTCCCCAGTCCACCTGGCCGTGCTGCTGCTCCCGTTTCAACTGTTCTGCTTGTAGCTATGGAACCCTGACCTGTTCACCGGACGTGCTACCTGTCCCAGACCTGCTGTTTTCAACTCTCTAGTGACAGCAGGAGTGGTAGAGATACTCTGAATGATCGGCTATGAAAAGCCAACTGACATTTACTCCTGAGGTGCTGACTTACTTGCTGCACCCTCAACAACTACTGTGATTATTATTATTTGACCGTGCTGGTCATTTATGAACATTTGAACATCTTGGACATGTTCTGTTATAATCTACACCCGGCACAGCCAGAAGAGGACTGGCCACCCCACATAGCCTGGTTCCTCTCTAGGTTTCTTCCTAGGTTTTGGCCTTTCTAGGGAGTTTTTCCTAGCCACCGTGCTTCTACACCTGCATTGCTTGCTGTTTGGGGTTTTAGGCTGTGTTTCTGTACAGCACTTTGAGATATCAGCTGATGTAAGAAGGGCTATTTAAATACATTTGATTTGATTTATGGTAGGTATAGTAAGTAGGTATGGTAGGTGTGGCAGGTATGGTAGGTAGGTAGGTAGGTAGGTGGTAATGTGAAGAGGAAGAGAGGTGTAGTAGGTGTGTTAGTTGTGGTAAGTAGGTATGGTAGGTGTGATCTAGAGTGTGGATGTTACGTACATCATGTATCCTCATGGTGTTGATTCGATCCAGCTTACTGGTCCAGTACTGGGCCTCTTCGTCTGGGATATCTTATGGAGCGAGCGAGAGAGAGATGCAGAAAGGTAGATGGACAGAGAGAACGAGAGAGAGAACGAGAGACGGAGACACAGAGAGAGGGAGAGTGAGAAAGTGGATGGTAAGAGAAGTTGGACAAAAACAGAGAGAGGGAGAGTGAGAAAGTGGATGGTAAGAGAAGTTGGACAAAAACAGAGAGAGGGAGAGTGAGAAAGTGGATAGTAAGAGAAGTTGGACAAAAACAGAGAGAGGGAGAGTGAGAAAGTGGATGGTAAGAGAAGTTGGACAAAAACAGAGAGAGGGAGAGTGAGAAAGTGGATGGTAAGAGAAGTTGGACAAAAACAGAGAGGAAGAGTGAGAAAGTGGATGGTAAGAGAAGTTGGACAAAAACAGAGAGAGGGAGAGTAAAAGACAGAAGGACCTCAGGACTGAGAGGCAGAGCTCCACCCATTCCCTCAGCCCTCTAGTTCCATCCCAGGGATGCATCACACTCATATTAATGCTTTTTAATACAATATGAGCTCCTTTAGTTCCTTGGCTGTTGCAGTATAGACAGACACACAGGGATCCCTTAGTGCCCTGGCTGCTACAGTATAGACAGACACACAGGGATCCCTTAGTTCCCTGGCTGCTACAGTATAGACAGACACACAGGGATCCCTTAGTTCCCTGGCTGCTAAAGTATAGACAGACACACAGGGATCCCTTAGTTCCCTGGCTGCTACAGTATAGACAGACACACAGGGATCCCTTAGTTCCCTGGCTGCTACAGTATAGACAGACACACAGGGATCCCTTAGTGCCCTGGCTGCTACAGTATAGACAGACACACAGGGATCCCTTAGTTCCCTGGCTGCTACAGTATAGACAGACACACAGGGATCCCTTAGTTCCCTGGCTGCTAAAGTATAGACAGACACACAGGGATCCCTTAGTTCCCTGGCTGCTACAGTATAGACAGACACACAGGGATCCCTTAGTTCCCTGGCTGCTACAGTATAGACAGACACACAGGGATCCCTTAGTGCCCTGGCTGCTACAGTATAGACAGACACACAGGGATCCCTTAGTTCCCTGGCTGCTACAGTATAGACAGACACACAGGGATCCCTTAGTTCCCTAGCTCCTGCAGTATTTTCTGAAATAGACCAGACCCTATACCACAGGGGCTAATGGCACCGAAACTCACCAGAGACCGGGACTGTGTGTGTGTTTTGAGGATTCCCGACCCCCACCTTCTAGCTCACATTAAGTCTACTTCTGAGCTCCAGAAGAACAACAAGCCACTCCTTAGTCTGAGAGTACCTTGACACACGAGGCGTAGACAAGCAAAAGAGAAATGCTCTAAATTCAAACTGTCCTGACATACAGGCTCACGGTTTCACTGTTCCCGAGCTGTTCCACTGTTAAAAAGAGCAGACACACAGAGGAGAGGCCTGAAGATGGAGATTAGATTGCACAACATTGAAGTCACTTTCTTCAAACTTCCGAAGTTGTCTCCGTGTCGCTGTGCGGTTTATTTCTACATGGCAACCTGCCAAGCTTTCCACTTCTAATAACCGTTTAATCAAAATAAAAACGTTATGCGTTCTCATCGCTGTACTCATAATACTCTAAATAACTATTGCCTTATGGTAAGGATAGCTGAGTTTCAAGCCCGGCTTCAGACACAATCGTTAGGCAATGGGAAATGTAAGTGTAGGAAAGGATGAAACAGTGTCTGTGTCACCAGTGAATACAGTAGTGTTAATCCCTCTGCATAGTCCTCGCAGCCGGACAATTTTCTCACGGCTTCTGGAAAGAAATGCTGTCGGCTCAACCCGGTGTCGCTCATTCAGCCGATAGAAACTTTTAACTGCAACAAGTCCGAGTCAGAGCCTTCTCAGGTCTCTCCTCCACCCCTTACGGGGTCTGAGACGCCGAAGCCTCCCACCATTAGCTCTGACAAATTGAAAACCCTAGTCATTGGCGACTCCATTACCCGCAGTATTAAATGTACAAACAATCATTGAGTACAAGGGGGCAGGGCTCCCGCTGTAATGGCTAATCTTAAGATGGAGCTGGCTAAGGCTAAAACTGGCGAGTGTAGAGAGTATAGGGATATTTTTATAAACGTCACCAACAATGTTAGAATGAAACAGTCAGAGGACACCAAGCGCAACATAGCTTAATTGTCTCGGGCCCCCTCCCAGTCAGTCTCACAACTCAATCACTGGTTGAAAACTGTTTACTGCCCCTCCCAGAAGGCCTCTCCCAAAAGATAGAATTTGTAGATAATTGGCCCTCTTTCTGGGACTCAACCACAAACAGGACCAAGCCAAGCCTGCAGAGGAGTGACGGATTTCATCCTAGCTGGAGGGGTGCTCTCATCATATCTGTCAACATAAACAGGGCTCTAACTCCTCTAGCTCTACAATGAGATAGGGTGCAGGCCAGACAGTAGGCAGTTAGCCAGCCTGCCACCGTAGTGGAGTCTGACAGTAGCACAGTCAGTGTAGTCAGCTCAGTTTTACGTCATTGAGACCGTGTCTGTGCCTTGATCTTAGTCACGCAAAACTAAACATGGCGGTGTTCGTCTTAGCAACCTCACTGGAATAGAGACTTCATCCATTCCTGACATTATTGAACGAGATCGTGATAATAGGTCACATCTCAAAATAGGACTACTCAATGTTAGATCCCTCACTTCCAAGGCAGCGATAGTCAATAAATGAGGCCTCTCTCCCTGGTTACACTCCCCTGCGCATCCGGCAAAGGTGGAGGTGTTGCTAACATTTATGACAGGGTTTTTTGTCTTTTGAGGTTGTAGTCATGAAATCTATGCAGCCTACTCAATCACTTTTTATAGCTACTGTTTACAGGCCTCCTAGGCCATACAGAGCGTTCCCCCCTGAGTTCCCTGAATTCCTATCGGACCTCGTTGTCATGGCAGGTAAAATATAGAAATTTTTGTTGACTTCAATATTCACATGGAGAAGTCCACAGAGCCATTCCAAAAGGCTTTGGGAGACATCATCGACTGTGGATTTTATCCAACAAGTCTCGGGAACTAAGCATTGCCACAATAATACCCTGGAATTTGTTTTGTTCTGTGGAATAGATATTGTGAAACTAAATGTTTTTTTCTCAAAATCCTGGACCTGTTCGCAATTGCAACAAATAATTTGCTTAGACCCCAACCGAGGATTGGGGTTGCACAAGTTGCGCTATAAATTGTCGGACAACCAAAAGATTCCTAGATACCCTTCCAGACTCCCTCCACCTACCCAAGGACATCGGAGTAGAAAAATCAGTTAACCACCTAACCGAGGATCTAAACTTAACCTTGCATAATAACCTAGATGCAGTCGCACCGCTAAAAACAAAACAAAATTGTCACAAGAAACGAACTCCCTGGTATACAGAAGATACCCGATCCCTGAAGCATGATTCCAGATAATTGCAAAGGAAATGTCGCTCCACCAAACTGGAAGTCTTCTAGCTTGGAGAGAATTTCAAAAAGCCCTCACTGCTGCTCGATCAGCCTACTTGTTCCGGCTAGCTTGGAGGGATAGAACCGTGCAATATCAAAAAGCCCTCACTATTGCTCAAGCAGCCTACTTTTTCAAACTGATTGAGGAGAATAAAAACAATCCTACATCATTTATACTGTCGCAAAGTAAAAAGCAGCATTCCCGCAGTGAGGATGGCCTTCACTTCAGCAGGGATGAATTCATTAAATTCTTTGACGAAAATATCATGACTAGAAAACAAATCTGTGGATGGTTTGTCCTCTGACAAATCAATGGTGAGTTTCCCTGTTCAAGAACCACAATTGTATTCAATATGCTACCTCTTAGTGATGTCATTCGGAAACATTCACTGCTGTGCAGACGACACACAGCTGTACATTTTGATGAAACCTACTGAAGCCCCAAAATTACCTACCCTGGAAGCCTGTGTTTCAGACATAAGGAAATGCTTATACTTTTAAACTCGGACAAAACAGAGATGCTAGATCTAGGTCCCATGAAAAAAAGAGACCTGCTGTCAGATCTGACAATGAATCTCGATGGTTGTACAGTTGTCTCAAATAAAACTGTGGAGGACCTTGGCGTTAATCTTAACCCAGATCTCTCTTTTGACAAACATACACAATATTGCAATAACATTGCAAAAATCTCAAACTTCTAGTCAATTTTTTTTAGAGCTACATTTTCATAGAATGTTCTGCTGATCCATGTGAGAGACGCAGACTCCGTCTCAACCTTTAAGTCTTCACTGAAGACTCATCTCTTCAGTAGGTCCTATGATGGCCCAGGGGTGCGAAGATGAACGGAAAGGCATTGGAGTGATGAACCACCACTGGGATTCTCTTACAGGGGCAGAGTCACTGGCTTACTCGCACTCTCCCATGCCGTCCCTAGGAGGGGTGCATCACGTCATGCCAGGCTTTTTTCGCTACACTCGACTTGAGTGGGTTGAGTCACTGACATCTTCCTGTCCAGTTTTGCGCCACCTGTTGAGCTCGTGTGGTGGGGGAGATCTTCGTGGGATATACTCTGCCTTGTCTTAGGGTAGTAAGTCAGTGGTCTGTTGATATCCCTTTGGTGGTTTGGAGGCTGTGCTTTGGCAAAGTGGGTGGGGTTATATCTTGCCTGGTTGGCACTATCCAAAGTGTGTCACCCCCCCCCCCCCCCCCCCCCCAGTCTCCAGTATCTATGCTGCAATCATCTATGAGCCGGGGGGCTAGGGTCACTCTGTCCTATCTGGTGTAACCCTGACCTGTTCACCGGACGTGCTGTGCTCTCTCTCTCTCTCTCTCTCTCTCTCTCTCTCTCTCTCTCTCTCTCTCTCTCTCTCTCTCTCTCACATACTCACCTACGAAAAGCCAACTGACATTTACTCCTAAGGTGCTGACCTGTTGCACCCTCTATAACCACTGTGATTATTATTATTTGACCGTGCTGGTCATGTATGAACGTTGGGACATCTTTAAGAACAATCTGGCTTTAATGGCCATGTACTCTTATAATCTCCACCTGGCACAGCCAGAAGAGGACTGGCCACCCCTCAGAGCCTGGTTCCTCTCTTTCTTCCTAGGTTGCTGCCTATGAAGAATGTATGTTTCTTCACGGGTGTGTATTTTGGTGTGTGTGTGTGTGTGTGTGTGTGTGAGTGAGTGTGTGTGTGCGCGCATGCGTGCATGTGTGTGTGAGTTTGTGTGTGTGCACATGTGTGTGCATGACCGAAGAATGTATGTTTCTTCACGGTTGTGTATTTTGGTGTGTGTGTTGTGTGTGTGCGTGTGTGTGTGTGAGTGCCTGTGTGTGTGCATGCATGTGTGTGTGTGTGTGTGTGTGTGTGTGTGTGTGTGTGTGTGTGTGTGTGGATACGTGCGTGCGCATGGCCCGTACCGAATGGCAGCTCATAGCGTGTGTCCAGCAGCACTTGGTGAGGTGTAGGGTTCATGGTGCCATAGATCTCCTCTTCCTTCATCAGGATCTCAGCATCCAGCGATATCCACTCACCTGGACCCTCCTAGAGAGAGGAGGGAGGGAGACGGGGAGTGGGGAGTGAGAGAGAGAGGGAGAGGTAGAGAGAGAGGTAGAGAGAGAGGGAAAGGTACAGAGAAAGAGAGAGAGATACAGAGAAAGAGAGAGAGGTACAGAGAAAGAGAGAGAGGTACAGAGAAAGAGAGAGAGGGGCGGGGACAAGAGAGAGAGGGGCGGGGCCAAGAGAGAGAGGGGCGGGGACAAGAGAGAGAGGGGCGGGGACAAGAGAGAGAGGGGCGGGGACAAGAGAGAGAGGGGCGGGGGCAATAGAGAGAGGGGCGGGGACAAGAGAGAGAGGGGCGGGGACAAGAGAGGAGAGAAAAAAGACAAAGATTCAAAACCAAATGAGTGAAAGACATGGGGAAGAAAAATAAATTAGAAAAACAAATGGTTGTGAGGCTTCACATGGGACCTTCCTCTGTACTGTAATGTGAAATTGATTTGAGATGAAGTGAAACACAGGGAGGTTAATAATTAAGGAATTTGTGGAGCATACCGAGCTTTAAAATGTCTCAAAAGATATGGAGAGCAACCCAGATGCACACACACAGCATGCTAACATGCCTCATCCTTGTGTATTCTTATGCAGCCGATGTGAAATTGCGAGCTAGTTAGCTGTGTGAGTGCTAGTGGCAGCCATCGTAACATAACCTGCCCTGAGACATAGATGCACAGTCGTGGCCAAAAGTTTTGAGAATGACACAAATATTAATTTTCACAAAGTCTGCTGCCTCAGTTTGTATGATGGCAATTTGCATATACTCCAGAATGTTATGAAGAGTGATCAGATGAATTGCAATTAATTGCAAAGTCCCTCTTTGCCATGCAAATTAACTGAACCCCCCCCCCCAAAAAAAAACATTTCCACTGCATTTCAGCCCTGCAACAAAAGGACCAGATGAAATCATGTCAGTGATTCTCTCGTTAACACAGGTGTGAGTGAGTGTTGACGAGGACAAGGCTGGAGATCACTCTGTCATGCTGATTGAGTTCGAATAACAGACGTCAAAAGGAGGGTGGTGCTTGGAATCATTATTCTTCCTCTGTCAACCATGGTTACCTGGAAGGAAACACGTGCCGTCATCATTGCTTTGCACAAAAAGGGCTTCACAGGCAAGGATATTGCTGCCAGTAAGATTGCACCTAAATCAACCATTTATCGGATCATCAAGAACTTAAAGGAGAGCAATTCAATTGTTGTGAAGAAGGCTTCAGGGCGCCAAAGAAAGTCTAGCAAGCGCCAGGACCATAGCCTAAAGTTGATTCAGCTGCGGGATCGGGGCACCACCAGTACAGAGCTTGCTCAGGAATGGCAGCAGGCAGGTGTGAGTGCATCTGCACGCACAGTGAGGCAAAGACTTTTGGAGGATGGCCTGGTGTCAAGAAGGGCAGCAAAGAAGCCACTTCTCTCCAGGAAAAACATCAGGGACAGACTGATATTCTGCAAAAGGTACAGGGATTGGACCGCTGAGGACAGGGGTAAAGTCATCGTCTCTGATGAATCCCCTTTCCAAATGTTTGGAGCATCCGGAAAAAAAGCTTGTCCGGAGAAGACAAGGTGAACGCTACCAACAGTCCTGTGTCATGCCAACAGTAAAACATCCTGAGACCATTCATGTGTGGGGTTGCTTCTCAGCCAAGGGAGTGTGCTCACTCACAATTTTGCCTAAGAACACAGCCCTGAATAAAGAACCAACACATTCTCCGAGAGCAACTTCTCCCAACCATCCAGGATACAGTTTGGTGATGAACAATGCCTTTTTCAGCATGATGGAGCACCTTGCCATAAGGCAAAACTAAGTGGCTCGGGGAACAAAACATCGATATTTTGGGTCCATGGCCAGGAATCTCCCCAGACCTTATTCCCATTGAGAACTTGTGGTCAATCCTCAAGAGGCGGGTGGACAAACAAAACCCACATATTCTGACAAAGTTCAAGCATTGATTATGCAAGAATGGGCTGCCATCAGTCAGGATGTGGCCCAGAAGTTAATTGACAGCATGCCAGAGCGGATTGCAGAGGTCTTGAAAAAGAAAGGTCAACACTGCAAATATTGACTCTTCACATCAACTTCACGTAATTGTCAATAAAAGCCTTTGACACTTATGAAATGCTTGTAATTATACTTCAGTATTCCATAGTAACATCTGACAAAAATATCTAAAGACACTGAAGCAGCAAACTTTGTGGAAATTAATATTTGTGTCATTCTCAAAACTTTTGGCCACGACTGTACTGTCACCCCTTATCTTCTCTGGATTAGGGAATATATGTATCAAGCGTCTCAGAATAGTAGTGCTGATATAGGATCCCGGTTCCTCTGTCCTGTAATCCTATTCGTTCTGATCTAAAAGGGAAAACTGGTCCTAAATCAGCCTACTCTGAGACTCCAGTAGTGTTGACTTCCATGTGGCTCCAGTAGTGTTGACTTCCATACGGCTCCAGTAGTGTTGACTTCCATACAACTCCAGTAGTGTTGACTTCCATACAACTCCAGTAGTGTTGACTTCCAAACGGCTCCAGTAGTGTTGACTTCCATACAACTCCAGTAGTGTTGACTTCCGAACGGCTCCAGTAGTGTTGACTTCCATACAACTCCAGTAGTGTTGACTTCCATACAACTCCAGTAGTGTTGACTTCCATACAACTCCAGTAGTGTTGACTTCCATACAACTCCAGTAGTGTTGACTTCCAAACGGCTCCAGTAGTGTTGACTTCCGAACGGCTCCAGTAGTGTTGACTTCCGAACGGCTCCAGTAGTGTTGACTTCCAAACGGCTCCAGTAGTGTTGACTTCCGAACGGCTCCAGTAGTGTTGACTTCTATACGACTCCAGTAGTGTTGACTTCCATTTGGCTCCAGTAGTGTTGACTTCTATACGACTCCAGTAGTGTTGACTTCCGAACGGCTCCAGTAGTGTTGACTTCCGAACGGCTCCAGTAGTGTTGACTTCCATACGGCTCCAGTAGTGTTGACTTCCATACAACTCCAGTAGTGTTGACTTCCGAACGGCTCCAGTAGTGTTGACATCCATGTGGCTCCAGTAGTGTTGACTTCCATACAACTCCAGTAGTGTTGACTTCCGAACGGCTCCAGTAGTGTTGACTTCTATACGACTCCAGTAGTGTTGACTTCCATACAACTCCAGTAGTGTTGACTTCCAAACGGCTCCAGTAGTGTTGACTTCCGAACGGCTCCAGTAGTGTTGACTTCTATACGACTCCAGTAGTGTTGACTTCCATACAACTCCAGTAGTGTTGACTTCCAAACGGCTCCAGTAGTGTTGACTTCCATTTGGCTCCAGTAGTGTTGACTTCTATACGACTCCAGTAGTGTTGACTTCCGAACGGCTCCAGTAGTGTTGACTTCCATTTGGCTCCAGTAGTGTTGACTTCCATACGGCTCCAGTAGTGTTGACTTCCGAACGGCTCCAGTAGTGTTGACTTCCATACGGCTCCAGTAGTGTTGACTTCCATACGGCTCCAGTAGTGTTGACTTCCATACGGCTCCAGTAGTGTTGACTTCCATACGGCTCCAGTAGTGTTGACTTCCATACGGCTCCAGTAGTGTTGACTTCCATGTGGCTCCAGTAGTGTTGACTTCCATACGACTCTAGTAGTGTTGACTTCCATACGGCTCCAGTAGTGTTGACTTCCATACGGCTCCAGTAGTGTTGACTTCCATATGGCTCCAGTAGTGTTGACTTCCATACGACTCCAGTAGTGTTGACTTCCATGTGGCTCCAGTAGTGTTGACATCCATGTGGCTCCAGTAGTGTTGACTTCCATACAACTCCAGTAGTGTTGACTTCCATTTGGCTCCAGTAGTGTTGACTTCCATACAACTCCAGTAGTGTTGACTTCCATTTGGCTCCAGTAGTGTTGACTTCCATACGACTCCAGTAGTGTTGACTTCCATACGGCTCCAGTAGTGTTGACTTCCGAACGGCTCCAGTAGTGTTGACTTCCATACGACTCCAGTAGTGTTGACTTCCATGTGGCTCCAGTAGTGTTGACTTCCGAACGGCTCCAGTAGTGTTGACTTCCATGTGGCTCCAGTAGTGTTGACTTCCATGTGGCTCCAGTAGTGTTGACTTCCATACGGCTCCAGTAGTGTTGACTTCCATACGGCTCCAGTAGTGTTGACTTCCATGTGGCTCCAGTAGTGTTGACTTCCATACGGCTCCAGTAGTGTTGACTTCCATGTGGCTCCAGTAGTGTTGACTTCCATACGGCTCCAGTAGTGTTGACTTCCATACGACTCCAGTAGTGTTGACTTCCATGTGGCTCCAGTAGTGTTGACTTCCATACGACTCCAGTAGTGTTGACTTTCATGTGGCTCCAGTAGTGTTGACTTCCATACGGCTCCAGTAGTGTTGACTTCCATGTGGCTCCAGTAGTGTTGACTTCCATACGGCTCCAGTAGTGTTGACTTCCATGTGGCTCCAGTAGTGTTGACTTCCATACGGCTCCAGTAGTGTTGACTTCCATACGGCTCCAGTAGTGTTGACTTCCATGTGGCTCCAGTAGTGTTGACTTCCATACGGCTCCAGTAGTGTTGACTTCCATGTGGCTCCAGTAGTGTTGACTTCCATACGGCTCCAGTAGTGTTGACTTCCATACGACTCCAGTAGTGTTGACTTCCATGTGGCTCCAGTAGTGTTGACTTCCATACGACTCCAGTAGTGTTGACTTTCATGTGGCTCCAGTAGTGTTGACTTCCATACGGCTCCAGTAGTGTTGACTTCCATGTGGCTCCAGTAGTGTTGACTTCCATACGGCTCCAGTAGTGTTGACTTCCATGTGGCTCCAGTAGTGTTGACTTCCATACGGCTCCAGTAGTGTTGACTTCCATACGGCTCCAGTAGTGTTGACTTCCATGTGGCTCCAGTAGTGTTGACTTCCATACGGCTCCAGTAGTGTTGACTTCCATGTGGCTCCAGTAGTGTTGACTTCCATACGGCTCCAGTAGTGTTGACTTCCATACGACTCCAGTAGTGTTGACTTCCATGTGGCTCCAGTAGTGTTGACTTCCATACGACTCCAGTAGTGTTGACTTTCATGTGGCTCCAGTAGTGTTGACTTCCATACGGCTCCAGTAGTGTTGACTTCCATGTGGCTCCAGTAGTGTTGACTTCCATACGGCTCCAGTAGTGTTGACTTCCATGTGGCTCCAGTAGTGTTGACTTCCATACGGCTCCAGTAGTGTTGACTTCCATACGGCTCCAGTAGTGTTGACTTCCATACGGCTCCAGTAGTGTTGACTTCCATACGGCTCCAGTAGTGTTGACTTCCATACGGCTCCAGTAGTGTTGACTTCCATACGACTCCAGTAGTGTTGACTTCCATACAGCTCCAGTAGTGTTGACTTCCATGTGGCTCCAGTAGTGTTGACATCCATGTGGCTCCAGTAGTGTTGACTTCCATACGACTCCAGTAGTGTTGACTTCCATGTGGCTCCAGTAGTGTTGACATCCATGTGGCTCCAGTAGTGTTGACTTCCATACGGCTCCAGTAGTGTTGACATCCATGTGGCTCCAGTAGTGTTGACTTCCATACGACTCCAGTAGTGTTGACTTCCATACGGCTCCAGTAGTGTTGACTTCCATGTGGCTCCAGTAGTGTTGACTTCCATACGGCTCCAGTAGTGTTGACTTCCATACGACTCCAGTAGTGTTGACTTCCATACGACTCCAGTAGTGTTGACTTCCATTTGGCTCCAGTAGTGTTGACTTCCATTTGGCTCCAGTAGTGTTGACTTCCATACGACTCCAGCAGTGTTGACTTCCATACAGCTCCAGTAGTGTTGACTACCATACGACTCCAGTAGTGTTGACTTCCATACGACTCCTGTAGTGTTGACTTCCATTTGGCTCCAGTAGTGTTGACTTCCATACAACTCCAGTAGTGTTGACTTCCATACGACTCCAGTAGTGTTGACTTCCATACGGCTCCAGTAGTGTTGACTTCCATACAGCTCTAGTAGTGTTGACTTCCATGTGGCTCCAGTAGTGTTGACTTCCATACGGCTCCAGTAGTGTTGACATCCATGTGGCTCCAGTAGTGTTGACTTCCATACGACTCCAGTAGTGTTGACTTCCATGTGGATCCAGTAGTGTTGACTTCCATGTGGCTCCAGTAGTGTTGACTTCCATACGGCTCCAGTAGTGTTGACTTCCATACAACTCCAGTATTGTTGACTTCCATACGACTCCAGTAGTGTTGACTTCCATACGGCTCCAGTAGTGTTGACTTCCATACAGCTCCAGTAGTGTTGACTTCCATACGGCTCCAGTAGTGTTGACTTCCATGTGGCTCCAGTAGTGTTGACTTCCATACGACTCCAGTAGTGTTGACTTCCATACGGCTCCAGTAGTGTTGACTTCCATACGGCTCCAGTAGTGTTGACTTCCATTTGGCTCCAGTAGTGTTGACATCCATACGGTTGTTGAATGTGTTTCCTGAGTTGAGTTGTTGTTAGTGTTAGTTTGCATCCCCTCTGTTAGGATCCTTACCTTGTCTGATTGTCGGACGGTGTACAGGGTGTGGGTGTGTGGTGTGGTGTGTGTCTTCACCTCATCTGACTGTCAGACGGTGTACAGGCAGATGTCAAATCAATCAAATCAAAATCAAATTGTATTTGTCAGATGCTTCGTAAACAGGTGTAGACTAACAGTGAAATGCTTAGTTACGGGCCCATTCCAACGATGCAGAGAGAAACAACAGGTGTAGACTAACAGTGAAAGGCTTAGTTACGGGCCCATTCCAACGATGCAGAGAGAAACAACAGGTGTAGACTAACAGTGAAATGCTTAGTTACGGGCCCATTCCAACGATGCAGAGAGAAACAACAGGTGTAGATTAACAGTGAAAGGCTTAGTTACGGGCCCATTCCAACGATGCAGAGAGAAACAACAGGTGTAGACTAACAGTCAAATGCTTAGTTACGGGCCCATTCCAACGATGCAGAGAGAAACAACAGGTGTAGATTAACAGTGAAATGCTTAGTTACGGGCCCATTCCAACGATGCAGAGAGAACTAAAGATAAATAATAGAAAAGATAACATGAAGAATAAATACACAATGAGTAACGATAACTTGGGGTACACGGGGTACACGGGGTACCAGAGTCTATGAGTCAATGCAAATAGTGAAATAGTTACCCAGACGAACTACTTAGCAGGCTTATGGCTTGGGGGTAGACGCTGTTCACGGTCCTTTTGGTTCCAGGTGCATCGGTACCGCTTGCCGTGTGGTAGCAGAGAGAACAGTCTAGGACTTGAGTGACTGGAGTCTTTGGCAGTTTTTATGGGCCTTCCTCTGACACCGCCTGGTATAGAGGTCCTGGATGGCAGGGAGCTCGGGTCCCAGTTATGTATTGATGAGTACGCACTGCCCTCTGTAGCGCCTTGCGTTTGGAAGCCAAGCAGTTGCCATACCAAGCGGTGATGCAGCCAGTCAAGATGCTCTCAATGGTGCAGCTGTAGACATTTTTGAGGATCTGAGGGCACATTCATCTTTTCAGCCTCCTGTGGGGGAAGAAGCATTGTCGTGTGTTCTTCGGGGGTGTCCTCGGATGGGGCCACAGTGTCTCCTGACCCCTCCTGTCTAAGCCTCCAGTATTTATGCTGCAGTAGTTTATGTGTCGGGGGGCTAGGGTCAGTTTGTTATATCTGGAGTACTTCTCCTGTCCTATTCGGTGTCCTGTGTGAATTTAAGTATGCTCTCTCTAATTCTCTCTTTCTCTCTTTCTTTCTCTCTCTCGGAGGGCCTGAGCCCTAGGACCATGCCCCAGGACTACCTGACATGATGACTCCTTGCTGTCCCCAGTCCACCTGGCCGTGCTGCTGCTCCACTTTCAACTGTTCTGCCTTATTATTATTCGACCATGCTGGTCATTTATGAACATTTGAACATCTTGGCCATGTTCTGTTATAATCTCCACCCGGCACACACCCCACATGTGCTCTCTAATAATTCTCTCTTTCTCTCTTTCTTTCTCTCTCTTGGAGGGCCTGAGCCCTAGGACCATGCCCCAGGACTACCTGACATGATGACTCCTTGCTGTCCCCAGTCCACCTGGCCGTGCTGCTGCTCCACTTTCAACTGTTCTGCCTTATTATTATTCGACCATGCTGGTCATTTATGAACATTTGAACATCTTGGCCATGTTCTGTTATAATCTCCACCCGGCACAGCCAGAAGAGGACTGGCCACACCTCACAGCCTGGTTCCTCTCTAGGTTTCTTCCTAGGTTTTGGCCTTTCTAGGGAGTTTTTCCTAGCCACCGTGCTTCTACACCTGCATTGCTTGCTGTTTGGGGTTTTAGGCTGGGTTTCTATACAGCACTTTGAGATATCAGCTGATGTACGAAGGGCTATATAAATAAATTTGATTTGATTTGATTCACGACTGTGTTGGTGTGTATGGACCATGATAATTCCTCTGTGACGTCTCTTCCTCTTTTGAGTCCCAGGTATTAGGGCCTGGTCTGGAATGAGAAGTACACCCACAGCTACCAACTAATTGAAGTAGAAATCTTTGCTGTTCTGATGTCCAGAAGCTATTTTCGGTCATAAGAAATTATGGCGGAAATATGTAAAAAAAAAAAGTTAAGATCAGCGTAAAACAAACAAACAAAATAGCAGAATTGGTCAGGAACCCGTAAGTCAACAGCTACAGCACCATCTTCACCGTTCGCGCGTGTGTGTGTGTGTGTGTGTGCGTGCGTGCGTGTGTGTGTGCGTGCGTGTGTGTGTGTCCTCACCTCATCTGACTGTCTGATGGTGTCCAGGGGAATCCAGGAGGTTCCTATCATGGTGTCCCAGATCAGGCCTTTATTCCACAGCTCTACCACCAGGCCTGACTCCAGATGACTGATCTCACTGAAACACACAACAACAGGACGTCAGGCAAGAACGCAGCCAAGAGGATGTCGAGCAAAAGATAACATTTAGTAAGTTTGCCACCACATCAGACACTCACTACACCATTTTTATTTTTTACAAAAGTCTGTTTCTCTCAAACCTCCCTTACTTCTAAAAACACAGTGTTCCATTTTCCACATTTCACAAAAAGGTCACAGAGACCTTGTAAGTGCGAAATGGGCCAAGCCTCAGGTAAGCAACATATCCAAATCTCAGCTGACACTTTCACTAAGCTTTCAGCACTCAGACATAGGTTGTAGACATTTTCTATCTAAAAAATGTACCGTCTCAGATATCAGCCAGCCAGTACAGCAGCAGGACTGTTCCTGTCAAAAAAAATAGCAATACGTTCTACATTCAGCTTCTCATTCAGCCACCAGTCAGACAGACAACCAGTTAGCCAGCCGCCCAATAAGCCAGTCAGTCAGCTGGCCACTCAGCTAGCCAGTCAGCCGTCCAGTCAGCCAGCTGCCCAGCCCCCCAGGCTGTAGACATTTTCTATCTAGTCAAGTCCCATCTTAGATATTAGGGATCAGGCCAGCCAGTACAGCAGCAGTGCTGTCCCTGTCAAAACGCTCTGCCTGAAATCTGCATCCTTAAACAGGACAGAAAATAACATCAATAAGTTCTACATTCAGCCTCCCAGTCAGCCAGCCAGTCAGCCAGTTGCTATCCGCCCAGTCAGCCGGTCAGTCAGCCATCCGGTCAGTCAGCCAGCCAGTCAACCAGCCAGTCAGCCAGCCAGTCAACCAGCCATCCGCCCAGCCAGCCAGCCAGCCAGCCAGTCAGCCAGCCAGTCAACCATCCGCCCAGCCAGCCTGACGCCCAGTCAGCCAGCTACCCAGTCAGACGCCCAGTCAGCCAGCCAGTCAGCCGCCCAGTCAGCCAGCCAGTCAGCCAGCCAGTCAGCCAGTCAGTCAGCCTGATGCCCAGTCAGCCAGCCAGTCAGCCTGATGCCCAGTCAGCCAGCCAGTCAGCCAGCCAGTCAGCCACCCAGTCAGCCAGTCACCCAGCCAGTCAGCCAGTCAGCCAGCCACCCAGTCAGCCAGTCAGTCAGTCACTGTGTTATTAGTATGAAACTAAAGAGAGGAGCCTCATATGCATGTTTAAATTTGAGATTTATTAGGATCCCCATGACGACAGCTAGTCTTACTGGAGTCTGACACAATGAAAAAGACATTACAGACAAAATACTTCACAATTTACATACATTTAAAAACATGAACGTGTGTGTGTGTGTGTGTGTGTGTGTGTGTGTGTGTGTGTGTGTGTGTGTGTGTGTGTATATATCTATCAATTACACATACATGTCAGTACAGACACACAACAAGTAGGTCACATGTCAGTACATACACACAACAAGTAGGTCACATGTCAGTACACACACACCACAAGTAAGTCACATGTCAGTACAGACACACAACCAGTAGGTCACATGTCAGTACATACATACAACCAGTAGGTCACATGGGGGAGAGGCGTTGTGCCGTGAGGTGTTGCTTTATTTGTTTGTTGAAACCAGGTTTGCTGTTCACTTGCACTATTAAAGAGTTCCATAAACTCATAGCTATGTATAATACTGCACTCATAGCTATGTATAATACTGTATAATACTGTACTCATAGCTATGTATAATACTGTATAATACTGTACTCATAGCTCTGTATAATACTGTACTCATAGCTATGTATAATACCGTACTCATAGCTATGTATAATACTGTATAATACTGTACTCATAGCTATGTATAATACTGTACTCATAGCTATGTATAATACTGTACTCAAAGCTATGTATAATACTGTACTCATAGCTATGTATAATACTGTATAATACTGCACTCATAGCTATGTATAATACTGCACTCATAGCTATGTATAATACTGTACTCATAGCTTTGTATAATACTGTACTCATAGCTATGTATAATACTGTACTCATAGCTATGTATAATACTGTACTCATAGCTATGTATAATACTGTACTCATAGCTATGTATAATACTGTACTCATAGCTATGTATAATACTGTACTCATAGCTATGTATAATACTGTACTCATAGCTATGTATAATACTGCACTCATAGCTATGTATAATACTGTATAATACTGTACTCATAGCTATGTATAATACTGTATAATACTGCACTCATAGCTATGTATAATACTGTACTCATAGCTATGTATAATACTGTACTCATAGCTATGTATAATACTGTACTCATAGCTATGTATAATACTGTATAATACTGTACTCATAGCTATGTATAATACTGTATAATACTGTACTCATAGCTATGTATAATACTGTATAATACTGCACTCATAGCTATGTATAATACTGTACTCATAGCTATGTATAATACTGTACTCATAGCTATGTATAATACTGTACTCATAGCTATGTATAATACTGTATAATACTGTACTCATAGCTCTGTATAATACTGTACTCATAGCTATGTATAATACTGTACTCATAGCTATGTATAATACTGTATAATACTGTACTCATAGCTATGTATAATACTGTACTCGTAGCTATGTTTAATACTGTACTCGTAGCTATGTATAATACTGTATAATACTGCACTCATAGCTATGTATAATACTGTACTCATAGCTATGTATAATACTGTACTCATAGCTATGTATAATACTGTATAATACTGTACTCATAGCTATGTATAATACTGTACTCGTAGCTATGTATAATACTGTACTCGTAGCTATGTATAATACTGTATAATACTGCACTCATAGCTATGTATAATACTGTACTCGTAGCTATGTATAATACTGTATAATACTGCACTCATAGCTATGTATAATACTGTATAATACTGCACTCATAGCTATGTATAATACTGTATAATAATGTACTCATAGCTATGTATAATACTGTATGTTTCCTTGAATTTGTTCTAGACCTGGAGACTGTGAAAAGACCCTTGATGGCATGTCTGGTGTTGGGGAATAATCAGAATTAGTTGGTAACATAGTGGGGTACGAGTGTGTCCAGTGCTGTAAGTTGACTATGGAAACAATTAGGAATTTCCAACACATTAATGTTTCTTATAAAAACAAGAAGTGATGCAGTCAGTCTCCCCTCAACTCTTAGACAAGAGAGACTGGCATGTATAGTATTTATATCAGCACTCTGATTACAATGAAGAACAAGACGTGTCGCTCTGTTCTGGGCCAGCTGCAGCTTAACTAGGTCTTTCTTTGCAGCACTGGACCACACAACTGGCTAATAATCAAGATAAGATAAACCTAGAGCCTGCAGAACTTGCTTTGTGGAGTGTGGTGTCAAAAAAGCAGAGCATCTCTTTATGACGGACAGACCTTTCTCCATCTTTACAACCATTGAATCTACATGTTTTGACCATGACAGTTTACAATCTAAGGTAACACCAAGTATTTTAGTCTCCTCAACTTGTTCAACAGTCACACCCTTCATTACCAGATTCAGCTGAGGTCCTGAACTTAGGGAATGATTTGTACTAAATACAATGCTCTTAGTTTTAGAGATGTTCAGGACCAGTTTATTACTGGCCACCCATTCCAAAACAGACTGCAACTCTTTGTTAAGGGTTTTAGTGACTCCATTAGCTGTGGTTGCTGCAGGACACCAGAACAAGGACGGGGGCCGTTGATTTCCACGTTTGTTCATGGGACCTCCTATGTGTGCACACTCGTGCGAGTTCACTTTTTTAAATGTTATTGGTGTTATAGTGAAGACCATAGACAGCTCCTGAGTTTCAAGTTTAGGGAAGCTTACAATTTATCCTACCATTTCTACCTATCTATGTGCCAATTAAGATTTATATGCGCATTTTCGTGGAATAGTTTCAATTCAATAATAACATTTTAGTTTGTCAATCATTGTCACGTGGTTAATCATACAAATCTTTAATAAAATTATAAAAATCTAACTAAGGTGAGAGCATCAGCCTCTGCCATATGGACATACTGATACACCGTGAGCCGTTGGCGACTAAGGACATGAGAGCATAGAACTCAGAGATGCAGCAGTAAGCCTATAACTTCCATCGTCAGCTAAGTCAAATACAGTATATAGGCCTGAAGCCAACAAATGAAAACACTAGAAAATATTCTAATGAAAAAGTTGGTTATTTAAATCCATTAATCTCTGTACTCTGCCTGTCTCCCTTTCCATCTGTCTCGCTAGTGAATTGCAACATTGTATAAAATCATCAACTGGGTCCGGCCTGAAGCTGTCGCGAACTTGCAACATTGTTTCAACTAGGTATTCCCAAACTGGGGTACGCATACAATGCCGTCAGGGGTACGCCAAATAAAAATGTGATTCACCTTTTTTTTTTACATTTTCAAACAGTTATATTTTCCAACGGAGAGAGAGAGAGAGAGAGAGAGAGAGAGAGAGAGAGAGAGAGAGAGAGAGAGAGAGAGAGAGAGAGAGAGAGAGAGAGAGAGATTTGCATTTGGGTGAGTTTTTTTTTCTCACTCGAGTTGCCTCCTTTTCACCGCCAAAAATACAATTAAACCATCTGGTGTTCAGCGAAATAACAACACAATGTCAAATACAGGTGGCCTAGTCAAATAATTAACATCCAATCATATTAACCGTTACTCTCTCGTGGGAATTCCACAAACAGTCCGTATGAGCCAAACGTAGCTGCTGCTCATGTTGGTATCTGTACTGATGGCGCAAAAGCCATGACAGGGAGACCTAGTGGAGTGGTAACGTGCGTGCAAGCAGTTGCTCCTGATGGCACTTAGGTACACTGCAGCATCCACCGAGAGGCTCATGCTGCCAAGGGAATGCCTGACAGCTTGAAAGACATTTTGGACACAACAATGAAAATGGTTAACTTTGTTAAAGCAAGGCCCCTGAACTCTTGTTTATTTTCTGCACTATGCGATGATATGGGCAGCAATCATGTAACGCCTTTTTTAAATTGAGAGACGAGCTTAAAGTTTTCTATACTGACCATAATTTTCACTTGTCTGATCACTTGAATGATGACGAGTTTCTCACACGACTGGCCTATCTGGGTGATGTTTTTTTTCACCTGAATGATTACAGGGATTACAGGGACTCTCCGCAACTATATCCAATGTGCAGGATAAAATTAAGGCTATAATTAAGAAGTTGGAGATCTTCTCTGTCTGCATTAACAAGGAAACACACAGGTCTTTCCATCATTGTATGATTTTTTTGCGTGCAAATTAACTCAAGCTTACGGACAATGTCAATTGTGATATAGCGAAGCACCTGAGTGAGTTGGGTGCCCAATTACACAGGTACTTTCCCAAAACGGATGACACAAACAACTGGATTCGTTATCCCTTTCATGTCCTGCCTCCAGTCCACTTACCGTTATCTGAACAAGAGAGCCTCATCAAAATTGAAGCCACTGCCAGATTTCTGGATAGGGCTGCGCTCAGAGTATCCTGCCCTGGCAAATCGCGTTGTTAAGACCGATGCCCTTTGCAACCACGTACCTATGTGAGAGTGGATTCTCGGCCCTCACTAGTATGAAAACTAAATACAGGCACAGACTGTGTGTGGAAAATGATTTAAGACTGAGACTCTCTCCAATACAACCCAACATTGCAGAGTTATGTGAATCATTTCAAGCACACCCTTCTCATTAACCTGTGGTGAGTTACTCACAATTTTTCGATTAACAAATAAGGTTTTATATGTAAGATGGTTAAATAAAGAGCAAAATTATAGATTATTATTATTTGTGCCCTGGTCCTATACAAGCTCTTTGTCACTTCCTACAAGCTGTGTTGTGACAACTAACACTCATTCTTATGCTTAATAAATGTATGTGTTGCAGGCTTGTGTGTGTTGACAGGCTTACTTACACTGATGGCAAAAAAACAACATTTGAGAGTGCGCTGACCCTTGAGATAGAGGGGGTACGCAGATGAAGGTTTGCTCTTTCACACCAAGGCTTAGTGATTATGGGGCGGCAGTGGTTAGAGCGTTGGACTAATAACCAAAAGGTTGCAAGTTCAAATCCCCGAGCTGAGAAGGTACAAATCTGTCATTCTGTCCCTGAACAGGCAGTTAACCCACTGTTCCTAGGTCGTCATTGGAAATAAGAAATTGTTCTTAACTGACTTGCCCAGTAAAATAAAGGTAACAATTAAATACCTAGTAGCAAAACACAACTATGTAAACAATAAGTAATGCCTAGTTAAATCAAGGTAAAATTATCGAGGACGGGAGTGTTGGGAAAGATTTTTCAAGTACTGAGGAATTTGCAATGGATGTTAAAAATAAAATAATAATTTAAACGGACTTTGTTGACTTACTGTGTGATGTGAAGAAAAAAATGACTGAGAAGCTCAGCATATCAGTGGTTGATGTGGTGAGTTATGACAATTACAAATCAGTAATTAACATCCAATGGGCACTTTCCTACTTTTGCACACAGCAGGCCTACTTCTATGCGTGCTCACTCCCTCAACGTTATCTGAACAAATAAACCAGACATCGCTCACATGGAGAACAACAAAACAAAAGACAATTAAAAAAATGGACAACACGTAATGGTTATGAAACTAAACTTGTTTCTCACCAGCGTAGCACGTTGTGAACTCCACAAACAACGTTTCCAGTCCGAGAATGAGAACAGTAAATGACTGTAATTAAAACATTAACAGAAATGTATGTAAATGACGTGGGACTAATGGTACATTTACTAGGCCTGCTAGTGACATATAGTACCAGTCAAAAGTTTGGACCCAATGTAGAATAATAGTGAAGACATCAAAACTATGAAATAACACATATGGAATCATGTGATAACCAAAAAAGTGTTAAACAAATCAAAATATATTTTATATTTGATTCTTCAAGATTCTTCAAATTAGGCACCCTTTGCCTTGGTGGCAGCTTTCACACTCTTGGCATTCTCCCAACCAGCTTCACCTGGAATGCTTTTCCAACAGGAGTTCCGACATATGCTGAGCACTAGTTGGCTGCTTTTCCTTCACTAGGCAGGGTAGCCTAGTGGTTAGAGCGTTGGACTAGTAACCGAAAGGTTGCAAGTTCATATCCCCGAGCTGACAAGGTACAAATCTGTCGTTCTGCCCCTGAACAGGCAGTTAACCAGGCAGCCGTCATTGAAAATAAGAATTTGTTCTTAACTGACTTGCCTAGTAAAATTTACATTTAAATAAAAAACTCATCCCAAACCATCTCAATTGGGTTGAGGTCAGGTCATCTGATGCAACTCTCCTTCATAGTCAAATAGCCCTTACACAGCCAAATGATAGTCCCACTAAGCGCAAACCAGATGGGATGGCGTATCGCTGCAGAATGCTATGGTAGTCATGCTGGTTAAGTGTACCTTGACTTCTAAATAAATCACAGACAGTGTCACCATCACACCACCTCCTCTTTTGACTGGTAATGGGGAATAGACCAATTTTTTTAAAGCAAACAATTCACACAATGAAACAATGAATGTGCAAGAATTGACAGGAGACAGCTGAGACATTCTGGACAGAGAGGAGCCATACCTCTTCACCTGCTACTCCTGCTAATAATATCTTCTCCTTCTTCTACTCTGTTAATAATAATATCCTCTCCTCCTTCTTCTACTCTGTTTATAATAATAATAATATCTTCTTCTTCTACTCTGTTTATAATAATAATAATATCTTCTTCTTCTACTCTGTTTATAATAATAATAATATCTTCTTCTTCTACTCTGTTTATAATAATAATAATATCTTCTTCTTCTACTCTGTTTATAATAATAATAATATCTTCTTCATCTACTCTGTTTATAATAATAATAATATCTTCTCCTTCTACTCTGTTTATAATAATAATAATATCTTCTTCATCTACTCTGTTTATAATAATAATATCTTCTTATTCTACTCTGTTTATAATAATATATTCTTCTTCTACTCTGTTTATAATAATAATATCTTCTTCTTCTACTCTGTTTATAATAATAATAATATCTTCTTCTGCTACTCTGTTTATAATAATATCTTCTTCTTCTACTCTGTTTATAATAATAATAATATCTTCTTCTTCTACTCTGTTTATAATAATAATAATATCTTCTTCTTCTACTCTGTTTATAATAATAATATCTTCTTCTTCTACTCTGTTTATAATAATATCCTCTTCTTCTGCTACTCTGTTTATAATAATAATAATATCTTCTTCTTCTACTCTGTTTATAATAATAATAATATCCTCTTCTTCTGCTACTCTGTTTATAATAATATCTTCTTCTACTACTCTGTTTATAATAATAATATTATCTTCTTCTTCTACTCTGTTTATAATAATAATATATTCTTCTTCTACTCTGTTTATAATAATATCTTCTTCTACTACTCTGTTTATAATAATAATAATATCTTCTTCTTCTACTCTGTTTATAATAATAATATCTTCTTCTTCTACTCTGTTTATAATAATAATAATATCTTCTTCATCTACTCTGTTTATAATAATAATAATATCTTCTTCTTCTACTCTGTTTATAATAATAATATCTTCTTCATCTACTCTGTTTATAATAATAATAATATCTTCCTCTACTCTGTTTATAATAATAATAATATCTTCTTCTTCTACTCTGTTTATAATAATATCCTCTTCTTCTGCTACTCTGTTTATAATAATAATAATATCTTCTTCTGCTACTCTGTTTATAATAATAATATCTTCTTCTTCTACTCTGTTTATAATAATAATAATATCTTCTTCATCTACTCTGTTTATAATAATAATAATATCTTCTTCTTCTACTCTGTTTATAATAATAATAATATCTTCTTCATCTACTCTGTTTATAATAATAATAATATCTTCTTCTGCTACTCTGCTTATAATAATAATAATATCTTCTTCTTCTACTCTGTTTATAATAATATCTTCTTCTTCTACTCTGTTTATAATAATAATAATATCTTCTTCTTCTACTCTGTTTATAATAATAATAATATCTTCTTCTTCTACTCTGTTTATAATAATAATATCTTCTTCTTCTACTCTGTTTATAATAATATCCTCTTCTTCTGCTACTCTGTTTATAATAATAATAATATCTTCTTCTTCTACTCTGTTTATAATAATAATAATATCCTCTTCTTCTGCTACTCTGTTTATAATAATATCTTCTTCTATTACTCTGTTTATAATAATAATATTATCTTCTTCTTCTACTCTGTTTATAATAATAATATCTTCTTCTTCTACTCTGTTTATAATAATATCTTCTTCTACTACTCTGTTTATAATAATAATAATATCTTCTTCTTCTACTCTGTTTATAATAATAATATCTTCTTCTTCTACTCTGTTTATAATAATAATAATATCTTCTTCATCTACTCTGTTTATAATAATAATAATATCTTCTTCTTCTACTCTGTTTATAATAATAATATCTTCTTCATCTACTCTGTTTATAATAATAATAATATCTTCCTCTACTCTGTTTATAATAATAATAATATCTTCTTCTTCTACTCTGTTTATAATAATATCCTCTTCTTCTGCTACTCTGTTTATAATAATAATAATATCTTCTTCTGCTACTCTGTTTATAATAATAATATCTTCTTCTTCTACTCTGTTTATAATAATAATAATATCTTCTTCATCTACTCTGTTTATAATAATAATAATATCTTCTTCTTCTACTCTGTTTATAATTATAATAATATCTTCTTCATCTACTCTGTTTATAATAATAATAATATCTTCTTCTGCTACTCTGCTTATAATAATAATAATAATATCTTCTTCTTCTACTCTGTTTATAATAATATCTTCTTCTTCTACTCTGTTTATAATAATATCCTCTTCTTCTTTTTTTCTTTTTTTTTAAATTTTTTTTTATTTTACCTTTATTTAACCAGGCAAGTCAGTTAAGAACAAATTCTTATTTTCAATGACGGCCTGGGAACAGTGGGTTAACTGCCTGTTCAGGGGCAGAACGACAGATTTGTACCTTGTCAGCTCGGGGGTTTGAACTCACAACCTTCCGGTTACTAGTCCAACGCTCTAACCACTAGGCTACCCTGCTACTCTGTTTATAATAATATCTTCTTCTTCTACTCTGTTTATAATAATAATATCTTCTTCTTCTACTCTGTTTATAATAATATCTTCTTCTTCTACTCTGTTTATAATAATATCCTCTTCTTCTTCTACTCTGTTTATAATAATAATATCTTCTTCTTCTACTCTGTTTATAATAATAATAATATCTTCTTCTTCTACTCTGTTTATAATAATATCCTCTTCTTCTGCTACTCTGTTTATAATAATATCTTCTTCTTCTACTCTGTTTATAATAATAATAATATCTTCTTCTATTACTCTGTTTATAATAATAATATTATCTTCTTCTTCTACTCTGTTTATAATAATAATATCTTCTTCTTCTACTCTGTTTATAATAATATCTTCTTCTACTACTCTGTTTATAATAATAATAATATCTTCTTCTTCTACTCTGTTTATAATAATAATATCTTCTTCTTCTACTCTGTTTATAATAATAATAATATCTTCTTCATCTACTCTGTTTATAATAATAATAATATCTTCTTCTTCTACTCTGTTTATAATAATAATATCTTCTTCATCTACTCTGTTTATAATAATAATAATATCTTCCTCTACTCTGTTTATAATAATAATAATATCTTCTTCTTCTACTCTGTTTATAATAATATCCTCTTCTTCTGCTACTCTGTTTATAATAATAATAATATCTTCTTCTGCTACTCTGTTTATAATAATAATATCTTCTTCTTCTACTCTGTTTATAATAATAATAATATCTTCTTCATCTACTCTGTTTATAATAATAATAATATCTTCTTCTTCTACTCTGTTTATAATAATAATAATATCTTCTTCATCTACTCTGTTTATAATAATAATAATATCTTCTTCTGCTACTCTGCTTATAATAATAATAATATCTTCTTCTTCTACTCTGTTTATAATAATATCTTCTTCTTCTACTCTGTTTATAATAATATCCTCTTCTTCTTTTTTTTTAATTTTTTTTATTTTACCTTTATTTAACCAGGCAAGTCAGTTAAGAACAAATTCTTATTTTCAATGACGGCCTGGGAACAGTGGGTTAACTGCCTGTTCAGGGGCAGAACGACAGATTTGTACCTTGTCAGCTCGGGGGTTTGAACTCACAACCTTCCGGTTACTAGTCCAACGCTCTAACCACTAGGCTACCCTGCTACTCTGTTTATAATAATATCTTCTTCTTCTACTCTGTTTATAATAATAATATCTTCTTCTTCTACTCTGTTTATAATAATATCCTCTTCTTCTTCTACTCTGTTTATAATAATAATATCTTCTTCTTCTACTCTGTTTATAATAATAATATCTTCTTCTTCTACTCTGTTTATAATAATATCCTCTTCTTCTGCTACTCTGTTTATAATAATATCTTCTTCTTCTACTCTGTTAATAATAATAATAATATCTTCTTCTGCTACTCTGTTTATAATAATAATAATATCTTCTCCTTCTTCTACTCTGTTTATAATAATAATAATATCTTCTTCTTCTACTCTGTTTATAATAATAATATCTTCTCCTTCTTCTACTCTGTTTATAATAATAATAATATCTCCTTCTTCTACTCTGTTTATAATAATAATAATATCTTCTTCTTCTACTCTGTTTATAATAATATCCTCTTCTTCTTCTACTCTGTTTATAATAATAATAATATCTTCTTCTTCTACTCTGTTTATAATAATATCCTCTTCTTCTTCTACTCTGTTTATAATAATATCCTATTCTTCTTCTACTCTGTTTATAATAATATCCTCTTCTTCTTCTACTCTGTTTATAATAATAATATCATCTTCTTCTACTCTGTTTATAATAATATCCTCTTCTTCTTCTACTCTGTTTATAATAATATCCTCTTCTTCTTCTACTCTGTTTATAATAATAATATCATCTTCTTCTACTCTGTTTATAATAATATCCTCTTCTTCTTCTACTCTGTTTATAATAATAATATCATCTTCTTCTACTCTGTTTATAATAATATCCTCTTCTTCTTCTACTCTGTTTATAATAATATCCTCTTCTTCTGCTACTCTGTTTATAATAATATCTTCTTCTTCTACTCTGTTTATAATAATAATATCTTCTTCTGCTACTCTGTTTATAATAATAATAATAATATCTTCTCCTTCTTCTACTCTGTTTATAATAATAATAATATCTTCTTCTTCTACTCTGTTTATAATAATAATATCTTCTTCTTCTACTCTGTTTATAATAATATCCTCTTCTTCTTCTACTCTGTTTATAATAATAATATCCTCTTCTTCTACTCTGTTTATAATAATATCCTCTTCTTCTTCTTCTACTCTGTTTATAATAATAATAATATCTTCTTCTTCTACTCTGTTTATAATAATATCCTCTTCTTCTTCTTCTACTCTGTTTATAATAATATATTCTTCTTCTACTATGTTTATAATAATATCTTCTTCTTCTCTGTTTATAATAATATCCTCTTCTTCTACTCTGTTTATAATAATACCCTCTTCTTCTTCTTCTACTCTGTTTATAATAATATCATCTTCTTCTTCTTCAACTCTGTTTATAATAATATCTTCTTCTTCTACTCTGTTTATAATAATACCCTCTTCTTCTTCTTCTGCTCTGTTTATAATAATAATTTCCGGTCACAACTTGCAGACTTGTGTACGTGTTGCTGTGCGTTTTGTTGCCAACCTTCCTTTGCTACCTGACAACTTTACAGTTTTTACTTTTTAAATACCGTTTATATTTTTGGTTTTTCCCTCAACTTTTTATTTTCATTCAACTTTTTCACTCCGGACGCTTTAAATGGACATGGTTCGTCAGGACCTCCAACAGCCGAAGCTAAGTAGTAACATTAACATGATGCCTTCTAATTGCAGTCGCTGTACTCGCCTTACGGCGAGGATAGCTGTGCTACAATCCCAGTTTCAGACGCAATCGTTAGGCAAGGGTAATTTCAGTGTAGGAAAGGATGAAACAGCGTCTGTGCCACCAGTAAGTACAGACAGTAACGTTAGTATAAATCCCCTGGCACAGTCCCGGCAGTCGAACAACTTTCTCACGGTTTCTGGAAGGAAATGCTGTAGGAATGCTCAACCGGTGGCGCTCATTCAGCCGACAGAAACTTTCAACCGGTTTTCCCCATTAAGCAGCGAGTCGGAGTCAGAGGCTGAGCCTTCTCTTGTCTCTACTCCTCCCGTTACGGGGTCTGAGACACAGAAGCTTCCCACCATTAGCTCTGACAAATTGAAAACTCTAGTCATTGGCGACTCCATTACCCGCAGTATTAGACATAAAACTAATCATCCAGCGATCATACACTGTTTACCAGGGGGCAGGGCTACCGACGTTAAGGCTAATCTGAAGATGGGGCTGGCTAAAGCTAAAACTGGTGAGTGTAGAGAGTATAGAGATATTGTTGTCCACGTCGGCACCAACGATGTTAGGATGAAACAGTCAGAGATCACCAAGCGCAACATAGCTTCAGCGTGTAAATCAGCTAGAAAGATGTGTCGGCATCGAGTAATTGTCTCTGGCCCCCTCCCAGTTAGGGGGAGTGATGAGCTCTACAGCAGTCTCACAACTCAATTGCTGGTTGAAAACTGTTTTCTGCCCCTCCCAAAAGATTTTGTAGATAATTGGCCCTCTTTCTGGGACTCACCCACAAACAGGACCAAGCCTGACCTGTTCAGGAGTGACGAACTCCATCCTAGCTGGAGGGGTGCTCTCATCTTATCTACCAACATAGACAGGGCTCTAACTCCTCTAGCTCCACAATGAAATAGGGTGCAGGTCAGGCAGCAGGCTGTTAGCCAGCCTGCCAGCATAGTGGAGTCTGCCACTAGCACAGTCAGTGTAGTCAGCTCAGCTATCCCCATTGAGACCGTGTCTGTGCCTCAACCTAGGTTGGGCCAAACTAAACATGGCAGTGTTCGCCTTAGCAATCTCATTAGGATAAAGACCTCCTCCATTCCTGTCATTATTGAAAGAGATCATGATACCTCACATCTCAAAATAGGGCTACTTAATGTTAGATCCCTTACTTCAAAGGCAATTATAGTCAATGAACTAATCACTGATCATAATCTTGATGTGATTGGCCTGACTGAAACATGGCTTAAGCCTGGTGAATTTACTGTGTTAAATGAGGCCTCACCTCCTGGCTACACTAGTGACCATATCCCCCGTGCATCCCGCAAAGGCGGAGGTGTTGCTAACATTTATGATAGCAAATTTCAATTTACCCCCCAAAAAAAGGATGTTTTCGTCTTTTGAGCTTCTAGTCATGAAATCTATGCAGCCTCTCAATCACTTTTTATAGCTACTGTTTACAGGCCTCCTGGGCCATATACAGCGTTCCTCATTGAGTTCCCTGAATTCCTATCAGACCTTGTAGTCATAGCAGATAATATTCTAATCTTTGGTGACTTTAATATTCACATGGAAAAGTCCACAGACCCACTCCAAATGGCTTTCGGAGCCATCATCGACTCAGTAGGTTTTGTCCAACATGTCTCTGGACCCACTCACTTTCACAGTCATACTCTGGACCTAGTTTTGTCCCATGGAATAAATGTTGTGGATCTTAATGTTTTTCCTCATAATCCTGGACTATCGGACCACCATTTTATTATGTTTGCAATTGCAACAAATAATCTGCTCAGACCCCAACCAAGGAACATCAAAAGTCGTGCTATAAATTCACAGACAACACAAAGTTCCTTGATGTCCTTCCAGATTCCTTCTGTCTACCTAAGGACGCCAGAGGACAAAAATCAGTTAACCACCTAACTGAGGAACTCAATTTAACCTTGCGCAATACCCTAGATGCAGTTGCACCCCTAAAAACTAAAAACATTTCTCATAAGAAACTAGCTCCCTGGTACACAGAAAATACCCGAGCTCTGAAGCAAGCTTCCAGAAAATTGGAACGGAAATGGCGCCACACCAAACTGGAAGTCTTCCGACTAGCTTGGAAAGACAGTACCGTGCAGTATCGAAGAGCCCTTACTGCTGCTCGATCATCCTAGTTTTCCAAATTAATTGAGGAAAATAAGAACAATCCGAAATTCCTTTTTGATACTGTCGCAAAGCTAACTAAAAAGCAGGATTCCCCAAGAGAGGATGGCTTTCACTTCAGCAGTGATAAATTCATGAACTTCTTTGAGGAAAAGATCATGATTATTAGAAAGCAAATTACGGACTCCTCTTTAAATCTGCGTATTCCTTCAAAGCTCAGTTGTCCTGAGTCTGCACAACTCTGCCAGGACCTAGGATCAAGAGAGACACTCAAGTGTTTTAGTACTATATCTCTTGACACAATGATGAAAATAATCATGGCCTCTAAACCTTCAAGCTGCATTCTGGACCATATTCCAACTAAACTACTGAAAGAGCTGCTTCCTGTGCTTGGCCCTCCTATGTTGGACATAATCAACGGCTCTCTTTCCACCGGATGTGTACCAAACTCACTAAAAGTGGCAGTAACAAAGCCTCTTGAAAAAGCCAAACCTTGACCCAGAAAATATAAAAAACGATTGGCCTATATCGAATCTTCCATTCCTCTCAAAAAAATTAGAAAAGGCAGCAACTCACTGCCTTCCTGAAGACAAACAATGTATACGAAATGCTTCAGTCTGGTTTTAGACCCCATCATAGCACTGAGACTGCACTTGTGAAGGTGGTAAATTACCTTTTAAGGGCATCAGACCGAGGCTCTGCATCTGTCCTCGTGCTCCTAGACCTTAGTGCTGCTTTTGATACCATCGATCACCACATTCTTTTGGAGAGATTGGAAACCCAAATTGGTCTACACGGACAAGTTCTGGCCTGGTTTAGATCTTATCTGTCGGAAAGATATCAGTTTGTCTCTGTGAATGGTTTGTCCTCTGACAAATCAACTGTAAATTTCGGTGTTCCTCAAGGTTCCGTTTTAGGACCACTATTGTTTTCACTATATATTTTAACTCTTGGGGATGTCATTCGAAAACATAATGTTAACTTTCACTGCTATGCGGATGACACACAGCTGTACATTTCAATGAAACATGGTGAAGCCCCAAAATTGCCCTCGCTAGAAGCATGTGTTTCAGACATTAGGAAGTGGATGGCTGCAAACGTTCTACTTTTAAACTCGGACAAAACAGAGATGCTGGTTCTAGGTCCCAAGAAACAAAGAGATCTTCTGTTGAATCTGACAATTAATCTTAATGGTTGTACAGTCGTCTCAAATAAAACTGTGAAGGACCTTGGCGTTACTCTGGACCCTGATCTCTCTTTTGAAGAACATATCAAGACTGTTTCAAGGACAGCTTTTTTCCATCTACGTAACATTGCAAAAATCTGAAACTCTCTGTCCAAAAATGATGCAGAAAAATTAATCCATGCTTTTGTCACTTCTAGGTTAGACTACTGCAATGCTCTACTTTCCAAGCTACCCGGATAAAGCACTAAATAAACTTCAGTTAGTGCTTAATACGGCTGCTAGAATCCTGACTAGAACCCCCCCCAAAAAATGTTCATATACTCATAAGATGAGAGCACCCCTCCAGTACTAGCATACTCCAGTGCTAGCCTCCCTACACTGGCTTCCTGTCAAGGCAAGGGCTGATTTCAAGGTTTTACTGCTAACCTACAAAGCATTACATGGGCTTGCTCCTACCTATCTCTCTGATTTGGTCCTGCCGTACATACCTACACGTACGCTACGGACACAAGACGCAGGCCTCCTAATTGTCCCTAGAGCAAACAGCTGGAGGCAGGGCTTTCTCCTATAGAGCTAAATTTTTATGGAATGGTCTGCCTACCCATGTGAGAGACGCAAACTCGGTCTCAACCTTTAAGTCTTTACTGAAGACTAATCTCTTCAGTGGGTCATATGATTGAGTGTAGTCTGGCCCAGGAGTGGGAAGGTGAACGGAAAGGCTCTGGAGCAACGAACCGCCCTTGCTGTCTCTGCCTGGCCGGTTCCCCTCTTTCCACTGGGATTCTCTGCCTCTAACCCTATTACAGGGGCTGAGTCACTGGCTTACTAGGGCTCTTTCATACCGTCCCTAGGAGGGGTGAGTCACTTGAGTGGGTTGAGTCACTGATGTGATCTTCCTGTCTGGGTTGGCGCCACCCCTTGGGTTGTGCCGTGGCGGAGATCTTTGTGGGCTATACTCGGCCTTGTCTCAGGATGGTAAGTTGGTGGTTGAAGTCTAGTGGTGTGGGGGCTGTGCTTTGGCAAAGTGGGTGGTGTTATATCCTTCCTGTTTGGCCCTGTCCGGGGGTGTCCTCGGATGGGGCCACAGTGTCTCCTGACCCCTCCTGTCTCAGCCTCCAGTATTTATGCTGCAGTAGTTTATGTGTCGGGGGGCTAGGGTCAGTTTGTTATATCTGGAGTACTTCTCCTGTCCTATCCGGTGTCCTGTGTGAATTTAAGTATGCCCTCTCTAATTCTCTCTTTCTCTCTTTCTTTCTCTCTCTCAGGGGACCTGAGCCCTAGGACCATGCCTCAGGACTATCTGACATGATGACTCCTTGCTGTCCCCAGTCCACCTGGCCATGCTGCTGCTCCAGTTTCAACTGTTCTGCCTGTGATTATTATTATTTGACCATGCTGGTCATTTATGAACATTTGAACATCTTGGCCACGTTCTGTTATAATCTCCACCCGGCACAGCCAGAAGAGGACTGGCCACCCCACATAGCCTGGTTCCTCTCTAGGTTTCTTCCTAGGTTTTGGCCTTTCTAGGGAGTTTTTCCTAGCCACCATGCTTCTACACTTGCATTGCTTGCTGTTTAGGGTTTTAGGCTGGGTTTCTGTACAGCACTTTGAGATATCAGCTGATTTGCGAAGGGCTATATAAATACATTTGATTTGATTTGATTTAATAATAATATCTTCTTCTACTCTGTTTATAATAATATCCTCTTCTTCTTCATCTACTCTGTTTATAATAATAATAATATCTTCTTCTACTCTGTTAAAAATAATAATATATTCTTCTTCTACTCTGTTTATAATAATAATATCTTCTTCTTCTACTCTGTTTATAATAATAATATCTTCTTCTTCTACTCTGTTTATAATAATAATATCTTCTTCTTCTACTCTGTTTATAATAATAATATCTTCTTCATCTACTCTGTTTATAATAATAATAATATCTTCTTCTTCTACTCTGTTTATAATAATAATAATATCTTCTTCTTCTACTCGGTTTATAATAATATCCTCTTCTTCTTCTACTATTGTGTTTATAATAATAATATCTTAATAATAATAATAATATCTCATTTTAAATTACACTCCAGACACAGGATCTTCTCATATTTCATATGCTTTTCCCTGACAGCCAATCAGCTAGACCTGTTGTCACAAGCCCGGGGACAATCCTCGGTGACAGCCACAAGGGCTAACCGCGTCGCCCTAGCCTAGCTGCTATACCGTAAGGCTCTCCAGAGGGTAGTGAGGTCTGCACAACGCATCACCGGGGGCAAACTACCTGCCCTCCAGGACACCTACACCACCCGATGTCACAGGAAGGCCATAAAGATCATCAAGGACATCAACCACCCGAGCCACTGCCTGTTCACCCCGCTATCATCCAGAAGGCGAGGTCAGTACAGGTGCATCAAAGCTGGGACCGAGAGACTGAAAAACAGCTTCTATCTCAAGGCCATCAGACTGTTAAACAGCCACCACTAACACTGAGTGGCTGCTGCCAACACACTGACACTGACTCAACTCCAGCCACTTTAATAATGGGAATTGATGGGAAATTATGTAAATATATCACTAGCCACTTTAAACAATGCTACCTTATATAATGTTACTTACCCTACATTATTCATCTCATATGCATACGTATATACTGTACTCTATATCATCGACTGTATCCTTATGTAATACATGTATCACTAGCCACTTTAAACTATGCCACTTTGTTTACATACTCATCTCATTTGTACATACTGTACTCGATACAATCTACTGTATCTTGCCTATGCTGCTCTGTACCATCACTCATTCATATATCCTTATGTACATATTCTTTATCCCCTTACACTGTGTACAAGACAGTAGTTTTGGAATTGTTAGTTAGATTACTTGTTATTACTGCATTGTCGGAACTAGAAGCACAAGCATTTCGCTACACTCGCATTAACATCTGCTAACCATGTGTATGTGACAAATAAAATTTGATTTGATTTGATTTTTGATTTGATACCAAGCAGCTCCTCAGACCCGTGGTTGGCAGGATACCTAGACAGAAGGCAGCAGTCCCAGCAACTGATGCCAAACGCGTCAGATCCAAACGTTCAAAGGTAGCTAGCTAGTAACCAAACTTGTTCAATAGAACACTTTTTAAGAAACTTTCAAAACAACAAACATAGCTCTCCCTCGTTCAATGTTCAACAGGAAGTGACGTGATGTCTATGATGAGAGGAAGCAAACCGCTCAGAGATTTGACTTCAGTCTGGCTGGGGTGACACAGTGACACTCTGGGACTCTGGGAGAGGTACAGGACAGAGAGCACCAGCATGGTAATTAAAACACAACATAGCAGAATCATTCAGATCACCAGATCACTTGTTTGGTTTAGAATAATCTCTTCCTGTTGATGACTTCAGTAGAACTGGCAGCAATAATCATCCAGAATAATAATCCAGATGGTTGTTGTATACACGCAAGGAACAGCTTATCTGCTCTGGTACAGTATCAACCATCCCAGAACTATAGAAAGCATCTCCTCTTCCTCTGCCCATCTCTCCCCTTTACCCCTTTCTCAATCTCTCCTTTCCTCAATCCATCCCTCCTCTTTACTTTCTCCCTCTGTCTCTCCTTTTCTTCATCTCTGTCTCCCTCTCCCTCTCTCTCTCTCTCTCTCTCTCCCTCTCTCTCTCCCTCTCTCTCCCCTTAACCCCTGTCTCAATCTCTCCTTTCCTCCATCCATCCCTCCTCTCTACTTTCTCCCTCTGTCTCTCCTTTTCTTCATCTCTCTCACTCTCTCTCTCTCCCTCTCTCTCTCTCCCTCTCTCTCTCCTTAACCCCTCTCTCAATCTCTCCTTTCCTCAATCCATCCCTCCTCTCTACTTTCTCCCTCTGTCTCTCCTTTTCTTCATCTCTCTCTCTCTCTCTCTCTCTCTCTCTCTCTCTCTCTCTCTCTCTCTCTCCCTCTCTCTCTCCCCTTAACCCCTCTCTCAATCTCTCCTTTCCTCCATCCATCCCTCCTCTCTACTTTCTCCCTCTGTCTCTCCTTTTCTTCATCTCTCTCCCTCTCTCTCTCCCTCTCTCTCTCCCCTTACCCCCGCTCTCAATCTCTCCTTTCCTCCATCCATCCCTCCTCTCTACTTTCTCCCTCTGTCTCTCCATCTCTGTCTTTCTGATGTCTAAAAGAAGGGGAAAAGGAACCAGGATATAAATACACTCCATTCACAAACAGCACAAAACAATCTTCAATAATGGATGCTGCTTGATCTAGAAGGTTTGTCGGAGAGAGCGAGAGAGAGAGAGAGAGAGAGAGCATCCCAGCCATGTGTGTGAAGAGGTCAGCCTGTCACGTGCAGCCATTTAACCCAGAGTGCAACAGGATAACACAACGCTTATCCCTTTATCCCGCCAACGACACACACACACACACACACACACACACAAACACACATACACGGCCAGCTGGCTTCAGAGTAGGTAGGCCATCCCGCTCAGACACAGCAGAATCAGGTGGGTTTAAAAACTAAACTGAGTCAGAGACAGGTAGATAGGTAGAGGGTAGGCTACAGGGCAGCAGTGAGACAGGTTAACTAAAGTCTAGTCTACACAGCAGGGCAGGTATTAAAATGATGCAGGAAAGACGCAGGCAGTTTTCACAATAAAATAGCTGTCTGGAGTTGGTCTGTCTGATAATGTGACTTTACATTTAACATCCTGTTGGACAACTGTAACTCAAGATCATTGACAGGAGGGCTGTGTGTTTGATACATATTTTTGTGTGTGTGCGTGTGTCCATATGTGTGTCCTCCCTGCCTGCCATCCCCAGTAGTCTAGCTAGTTGCCTGGTCTCAGCCTGGTCTCAGCCTGGTCTCAGGCTTGTCTCAGCCTGGTCTCAGCCTGGTCTCAGCCTGGTCTCAGCCTGGTCTCAGCCTGGTCTCAGCCTTAATGTTGAATTGATTTCTGGGCTCTGGCTTATTCACATCAGGTCTGTATCTACTAACTAACAGGTCTGGGCAGGCAGGCTGCTGTCAACACATCACACCACACCCAGACCAGACCAGACCACAGCCTGCCCAGAACAGACCACAGCCAGCCCAGACCAGACCACAGCCAGCCAGGAGGAAGGCAGAGTGACAGGTCTTAGGCTGGTGGCAAGACACACCCCTAACCTAAAAAAAAAAGCAGAATAATGCCTGTGTGGAGGGGGGATGGGCCCCATCTACTCATGTAACCCAATATCCCAAGCTCTGATATTGCTCAAAGAAGTTAGTTGTCTGTCCTACATACACAAATAAACAGAATTAGAATATCTTGATGCATCTAGGAAATATAGACCTGTAAACGCAGAGATACAATAGACGGAAATATCAACTAGGAATATTTGTGAAGCTTAACTTTTTTGGTATCTGATTAATTGACAACTTTCCAAGTGAAATGTGTTGTTTTTCAGTGTTTTATTAACCTGCCTGACAGAAACACATACAGTTACACATGTTTTATGATGTTTAGTGCTACTGTAATCTAATTGTGTTTTATGAGGTTTAGTGCTATTGTAATCTAATTGTGTTTTATGAGGTTTAGTGCTACTGTAATCTAATTGTGTTTTATGATGTTTAGTGCTACTGTAATCTAATTGTGTTTTATGATGTTTAGTGCTACTGTAATCTAATTGTGTTTTATGGTGTTTAGTGCTACTGTAATCTAATTGTGCTTTATGATGTTTAGTGCTACTGTAATCTAATTGTGTTTTATGAGGTTTAGTGCTACTGTAATCTAATTGTGTTTTATGGTGTTTAGTGCTACTGAAATCTAATTGTGTTTTATGATGTTTAGTGCTACTGTAATCTAATTGTGTTTTATGATGTTTAGTGCTACTGTAATCTAATTGTGTTTTATGATGTTTAGTGCTACTGTAATCTAATTGTGTTTTATGATGTTTAGTGCTACTGTAATCTAATTGTGTTTTATGATGTTTAGTGCTACTGTAATCTAACTGTGTTTTATGATGTTTAGTGCTACTGTAATCTAACTGTGTTTTATGGTGTTTAGTGCTATTGTAATCTAATTGGCTGCAAGGAAAACAAGTGGCTGAGACGGTGAAAACTGTCTCATTTCTTTTAGTGAAAGGTTCTTCTGATTACAGTTACACGTTTTACAATGTTGTGGCTATTGTAAATCGGCTCTAAGGTAAACAAGTGGGCTCAATGCAAAAATTGGGGTCCAAGGTTCCTTGAAGGATTTTGTATCTTTAGCCTGTAACTCTTGCAATTTAGTCAGGGAAAATAAAATGGTGAAGGGGATACCTCTATGCATTCAACTGAAAATGTGTCTTCCGCATTCAACCCAACCCCTCTGAAACAGAGAGGTGTGTCTTCCCCATTCAACCCAACCCCTCTGAAACAGAGAGGTGTGTCTTCCCCATTCAACCCAACCCCTCTGAAACAGAGAGGTGTGTCTTCCCCATTCAACCCAACCCCTCTGAAACAGAGAGGTGTGTCTTCCCCATTCAACCCAACCCCTCTGAAACAGAGAGGTGTGTCTTCCCCATTCAACCCAACCCCTCTGAAACAGAGAGGTGTGTCTTCCCCATTCAACCCAACCCCTCTGAAACAGAGAGGTGTGTCTTCCCCATTCAACCCAACCCCTCTGAAACAGAGAGGTGTGTCTTCCCCATTCAACCCAACCCCTCTGAAACAGAGAGGTGTGTCTTCCCCATTCAACCCAACCCCTCTGAAACAGAGAGGTGTGTCTTCCCCATTCAACCCAACCCCTCTGAAACAGAGAGGTGTGTCTTCCCCATTCAACCCAACCCCTCTGAAACAGAGAGGTGTGTCTTCCCCATTCAACCCAACCCCTCTGAAACAGAGAGGTGTGTCTTCCCCATTCAACCCAACCCCTCTGAAACAGAGAGGTGTGTCTTCCCCATTCAACCCAACTCCTCTGAAACAGAGAGGTGTGTCTTCCCCATTCAACCCAACCCCTCTGAAACAGAGAGGTGTGTCTTCCCCATTCAACCCAACCCCTCTGAAACAGAGAGGTGTGTCTTCCCCATTCAACCCAACCCCTCTGAAACAGAGAGGTGTGTCTTCCCCATTCAACCCAACCCCTCTGAAACAGAGAGGTGTGTCTTCCCCATTCAACCCAACTCCTCTGAAACAGAGAGGTGTGTCTTCCCCATTCAACCCAACCCCTCTGAAACAGAGAGGTGTGTCTTCCCCATTCAACCCAACCCCTCTGAAACAGAGAGGTGTGTCTTCCCCATTCAACCCAACCCCTCTGAAACAGAGAGGTGTGTCTTCCCCATTCAACCCAACCCCTCTGAAACAGAGAGGTGTGTCTTCCCCATTCAACCCAACCCCTCTGAAACAGAGAGGTGTGTCTTCCCCATTCAACCCAACCCCTCTGAAACAGAGAGGTGTGTCTTCCCCATTCAACCCAACCCCTCTGAAACAGAGAGGTGTGTCTTCCCCATTCAACCCAACCCCTCTGAAACAGAGAGGTGTGTCTTCCCCATTCAACCCAACCCCTCTGAATCAGAGAGGTGTGTCTTCCACATTTAACCCAACCCCTCTGAAACAGAGAGGTGTGTCTTCCACATTTAACCCAACTCCTCTGAAACAGAGAGGTGTGTCTTCCCCATTCAACCCAACTCCTCTGAAACAGAGCGGTATGGGGGGGGGGGGGCTGCCTTAATCCACATCCATGTCGTCAGTGCCCCCCCGGTGGGTTAACTGCCTTGCAGAACAGATTTTTTTGTTTTTTTAGACCTTGTCAACTCAGGGGGATTCGATCCAGCAACCTTTCAGTTATTGGCCCAACGCTCCTACCCACCAGGCTACCCACCAGGCTACCCACCAGGCTACCCACCAGGCTACCCACCAGGCTACCCACCAGGCTACCCACCAGGATACTCACCAGGATACTCACCAGGCTACCCACCAGGCTACCCACCACGATACTCACCAGGCTACCCACCAGGCTACCCACCAGGTTACCCACCAGGCTACCCACCACAGATTATCTTTGGGGGTCTCCCTGGATTTAGCCTCAAATTCAATAATAATGTAATATAATATTTAAAACATTTTAAAGCCAATCTTGGAAATGATACATAAGACTGAAATGGGAAATGTAGTCACATATGGCGTCTAAAATCCAATATTGCTGCTTTACTCCCATTTTATGGAGGTCAAATCATGTGTAAATATGAATTTTGTAGTTCATGCATATTTTATGAATTGTGTACAATATAGACTGTTTTGGTGAAAATCTATTTTAAATTCTGCATCCAAATACTGGAAGGGTATTCAGGGCCATGTGCTGATGTCACGCCCTGGCCATAGAGAGGCTTTTATTCTCTATTTTGGTTAGGCCAGGGTGTGACTAGGGTTGGCATTCTATGTTCATTTTCTATGATTTGTATTACTTTGTTGTTTGGCCGGTGCGGTTCTCAATCAGAGGCAGCTGTCTATCATTGTCTCTGATTGAGAACCATACTTAGGTAGCTTTTTCCCCACGTGGTTTTTGTGGGTAGTTGTTTTCTGTTTTGTGTCATTCTGCACCTGACAGGACTGTTTCGGTTTTCGTTCGTTCTCTTTGTTATTTCAGTGTTCAGTTCTAATAAAGTATGAACACCTACACTACTGTGCTTCTCCTTCCAACAGCCGCTGATCAGTTTCCATTCACACAACAATTGAACGCACTCATCAGATGCAGCTCGCATGCCAACGAGACCCACTGACGAACTGGAATGTTATCTCAGCCTGAATGATGCTGGAGGTACTCCAGCAATGGACTGGTTGGTTGTGAAGGAGAGAAAGTGAGGTTGTCTGGTTGTGAAGGAAAGAAAGTGAGGTTGTCTGGTTGTGAAGGAGAGAAAGTGAGGTTGTCTGGTTGTGAAGGAGAGAAAGAGAGGTTGTCTGGTTGTGAAGGAGAGAAAGAGAGGTTGTCTGGTTGTGAAGGAGAGAAAGAGACCTTCGATATTTACAACACCTAATTGACCTGTAGTTGGAGTTTTTTTTTAATGTTGATGTGGCAAAAAGTCTTACATATTCCATTGGAAGTCAGGCAGGATGATGATTTGGCCAATATTCACTGTCGGTTGTGATTACGGTTTGGGGCAGGGCCAGCAGAAGAGTGACAAAACCTATGAGGGTGACCTCAGGTTATTTAGAGTGCAGGTCATAGACTATGACTATAAAGTGTTGGTTGTGAGGGATGTAACACAGCCCCATACACATTTGAAGATGATCCTTGAGCTTTGATGGACAGTAAAGGGGTTGCAGGGGAGGTGGAGCATGGAGCACAAAGGCCATTATCTCTCTGTCTCACATCATCTTTGTTTAAGTTGGTCCTTCCTAAGGAGCCTCTTGTTTGCCATTGATGGAACTACAGCTGTGTGATCTTAATTTGATCACTCTTTTGTTGCTGAGAATTTTCCTTCACAGCACTATATGCAAACATGTAGTGTATTTGAGGTTTAAAAAGGCGTTTCAAGTTTGTATTTTCCACTTTAAAAATGTCAGACTTGATTTACCACTATGAAATATATATATCAACCCCTACATAAAACATCTCCATTAAATATAATTCACATTTCCTGTTGCTGCAAGATCACTTTTCAGCTGTAACAAACTGGCTCAAATTAAGATCCTACATCTCAAATCAAAGTTTATTTGTCACGTGCACCGAATACAACAGGTGTAGGTAGACCTTACAGTGAAATGCTTACTTACAGGCTCTAACCAACCGTGCAACAAAAAGTATTAGGTGAACAATAGGTAAGTAAAGACATAAAAACAACAGTTAAAAGACAGAGCAAAATAACAGTAGCTCTGTGTGTCCTTATAGGGCTGTTGGGACTACTGAACAGTTTCCCAGACCAATGCCTGAGTCACCACAGCATGAGAGATCATTCTTCACATGTGAGTCCAGTTCATGTGTCCCATGGGCGGCCAGCCATGGTTGGTAGCAACATAGGTACATATGAGGGCAATGCACGACAGCACTACCCAGATTCCATTTTGGTTGTTGAATGCCTCCTGACATGTGGCAGGCGAGTTCCATGGTGACTCTGTCTCGTGCTACAGTAACCTTTCACCGTTACAATAACAGAGGAGGTTAGCATTTTGGATTATCTGTAATAATTCAGGATTATCCGTAATCCTATAAGCATCCACATTAATAATGAAGAAAAAGTATTTAGAAACATATTCTATTCTTATTTACAATAAAAGTGACTCCAAAATGACAAAATAAATAAAAAATGTATAAAAATTGTTGTAATTTCTAAAGGGTTCACCCAATGTGGTTGTAAATACCCTCAAATGAAAGCTGTCTGTCTGCACTTTAACCTCAGTCATTGTATCATTTCAAAACTAAAGTACTGGAGTACAGAGCCAAAACAACTACAAAAATGTGCGACCGTCCCAATACAGTTAGAATACAGTAAGAGCTCCCTGTATATGACAACTCTAGGGCAGACAGCCAGGATGGTAGGCATGATTATTTTATTTTTAAACAACAATGTGTCAGCTCAACCCAAACAGAATTAGAGTGTACCTGAACATCCCAATGTGTCAGCTCAACCCAAACAGGCATAAGAGTGTACCTGAACATCCCAATGTGTCAGCTCAACCCAAACAGGCATAAGAGTGTACCTGAACATCCCAATGTGTCAGCTCAACCCAAACAGGCATAAGAGTGTACCTGAACATCCCAATGTGTCAGCTCAACCCAAACAGCATAAGAGTGTACCTGAACATCCCAATGTGTCAGCTCATCCCAAACAGGCATAAGAGTGTACCTGAACATCCCAATGTGCATCACAAATGCAGTGAGCCAGGGGAAGGCCATACTGGACTAGCAATGAATCAAAACGTCTAAATAATAAAGGTGACGACTTATGAGCCCAAACCTGTAGGCAATGATACCACAGTTGGTGTATACCGTAGCTCTAGAGAGAGGGTGTATACCGTAGCTCTAGAGAGAGGTGTATACCGTAGCTCTAGAGAGAGGGTGTATACCGTAGCTCTAGAGAGAGGGTGTATACCGTAGCTCTAGAGAGAGGTGTATACCGTAGCTCTAGAGAGAGGGTGTATACCGTAGCTCTAGAGAGAGGGTGTATACCGTAGCTCTAGAGAGAGGTGTATACCGTAGCTCTAGAGAGAGGGTGTATACCGTAGCTCTAGAGAGAGGGTGTATACCGTAGCTCTAGAGAGAGGGTGTATACCGTAGCTCTAGAGAGAGGTGTATACCGTAGCTCTAGAGAGAGGTGTATACCGTAGCTCTAGAGAGAGGTGTATACCGTAGCTCTAGAGAGAGGTGTATACCGTAGCTCTAGAGAGAGGTGTATACCGTAGCTCTAGAGAGAGGTGTATACCGTAGCTCTAGAGAGAGGTGTATACCGTAGCTCTAGAGAGAGGTGTATACCGTAGCTCTAGAGAGAGGTGTATACCGTAGCTCTAGAGAGAGGTGTATACCGTAGCTCTAGAGAGAGGGTGTATACCGTAGCTCTAGAGAGAGGTGTATACCGTAGCTCTAGAGAGAGGGTGTATACCGTAGCTCTAGAGAGAGGTGTATACCGTAGCTCTAGAGAGAGGTGTATACCGTAGCTCTAGAGAGAGGTGTATACCGTAGCTCTAGAGAGAGGTGTATACCGTAGCTCTAGAGAGAGGTGTATACCGTAGCTCTAGAGAGAGGTGTATACCGTAGCTCTAGAGAGAGGTGTATACCGTAGCTCTAGAGAGAGGTGTATACCGTAGCTCTAGAGAGAGGTGTATACCGTAGCTCTAGAGAGAGGGTGTATACCGTAGCTCTAGAGAGAGGTGTATACCGTAGCTCTAGAGAGAGGTGTATACCGTAGCTCTAGAGAGAGGTGTATACCGTAGCTCTAGAGAGAGGGTGTATACCGTAGCTCTAGAGAGAGGTGTATACCGTAGCTCTAGAGAGAGGGTGTATACCGTAGCTCTAGAGAGAGGTGTATACCGTAGCTCTAGAGAGAGGGTGTATACCGTAGCTCTAGAGAGAGGTGTATACCGTAGCTCTAGAGAGAGGGTGTATACCGTAGCTCTAGAGAGAGGGTGTATACCGTAGCTCTAGAGAGAGGGTGTATACCGTAGCTCTAGAGAGAGGTGTATACCGTAGCTCTAGAGAGAGGTGTATACCGTAGCTCTAGAGAGAGGTGTATACCGTAGCTCTAGAGAGAGGTGTATACCGTAGCTCTAGAGAGAGGTGTATACCGTAGCTCTAGAGAGAGGTGTATACCGTAGCTCTAGAGAGAGGTGTATACCGTAGCTCTAGAGAGAGGTGTATACCGTAGCTCTAGAGAGAGGTGTATACCGTAGCTCTAGAGAGAGGTGTATACCGTAGCTCTAGAGAGAGGTGTATACCGTAGCTCTAGAGAGAGGTGTATACCGTAGCTCTAGAGAGAGGTGTATACCGTAGCTCTAGAGAGAGGGTGTATACCGTAGCTCTAGAGAGAGGTGTATACCGTAGCTCTAGAGAGAGGTGTATACCGTAGCTCTAGAGAGAGGTGTATACCGTAGCTCTAGAGAGAGGTGTATACCGTAGCTCTAGAGAGAGGTGTATACCGTAGCTCTAGAGAGAGGTGTATACCGTAGCTCTAGAGAGAGGTGTATACCGTAGCTCTAGAGAGAGGGTGTATACCGTAGCTCTAGAGAGAGGTGTATACCGTAGCTCTAGAGAGAGGGTGTATACCGTAGCTCTAGAGAGAGGGTGTATACCGTAGCTCTAGAGAGAGGTGTATACCGTAGCTCTAGAGAGAGGTGTATACCGTAGCTCTAGAGAGAGGTGTATACCGTAGCTCTAGAGAGAGGGTGTATACCGTAGCTCTAGAGAGAGGGTGTATACCGTAGCTCTAGAGAGAGGTGTATACCGTAGCTCTAGAGAGAGGTGTATACCGTAGCTCTAGAGAGAGGTGTATACCGTAGCTCTAGAGAGAGGTGTATACCGTAGCTCTAGAGAGAGGTGTATACCGTAGCTCTAGAGAGAGGTGTATACCGTAGCTCTAGAGAGAGGTGTATACCGTAGCTCTAGAGAGAGGGTGTATACCGTAGCTCTAGAGAGAGGGTGTATACCGTAGCTCTAGAGAGAGGTGTATACCGTAGCTCTAGAGAGAGGTGTATACCGTAGCTCTAGAGAGAGGTGTATACCGTAGCTCTAGAGAGAGGTGTATACCGTAGCTCTAGAGAGAGGTGTATACCGTAGCTCTAGAGAGAGGTGTATACCGTAGCTCTAGAGAGAGGGTGTATACCGTAGCTCTAGAGAGAGGTGTATACCGTAGCTCTAGAGAGAGGTGTATACCGTAGCTCTAGAGAGAGGTGTATACCGTAGCTCTAGAGAGAGGTGTATACCGTAGCTCTAGAGAGAGGGTGTATACCGTAGCTCTAGAGAGAGGGTGTATACCGTAGCTCTAGAGAGAGGTGTATACCGTAGCTCTAGAGAGAGGTGTATACCGTAGCTCTAGAGAGAGGTGTATACCGTAGCTCTAGAGAGAGGTGTATACCGTAGCTCTAGAGAGAGGTGTATACCGTAGCTCTAGAGAGAGGGTGTATACCGTAGCTCTAGAGAGAGGTGTATACCGTAGCTCTAGAGAGAGGTGTATACCGTAGCTCTAGAGAGAGGGTGTATACCGTAGCTCTAGAGAGAGGTGTATACCGTAGCTCTAGAGAGAGGTGTATACCGTAGCTCTAGAGAGAGGTGTATACCGTAGCTCTAGAGAGAGGTGTATACCGTAGCTCTAGAGAGAGGTGTATACCGTAGCTCTAGAGAGAGGTGTATACCGTAGCTCTAGAGAGAGGTGTATACCGTAGCTCTAGAGAGAGGTGTATACCGTAGCTCTAGAGAGAGGGTGTATACCGTAGCTCTAGAGAGAGGTGTATACCGTAGCTCTAGAGAGAGGTGTATACCGTAGCTCTAGAGAGATTGTGTATACCGTAGCTCTAGAGAGAGGTGTATACCGTAGCTCTAGAGAGAGGTGTATACCGTAGCTCTAGAGAGAGGTGTATACCGTAGCTCTAGAGAGAGGTGTATACCGTAGCTCTAGAGAGAGGTGTATACCGTAGCTCTAGAGAGAGGTGTATACCGTAGCTCTAGAGAGAGGTGTATACCGTAGCTCTAGAGAGAGGTGTATACCGTAGCTCTAGAGAGAGGTGTATACCGTAGCTTAAAGTATCAAATGTTTAAGTATAAACATATTCAAATTCCTGTTAAGCAAAGCAGACGACATCATTTTCTTGTTTTAAAGATTTACGGATAGCCAGGGGCACACTCCAACACTCTTTATAAAAGATGCATTTGTGTTTAGTGAGTCCTCCAGATCAGAGGCAGTAGGGATGACCAGGGATGTTCTCTTGATAAGTGCATGAATTGGACCATTTTCCTGTCCTGCTAATCTTTTCAAATTGTAAGTACTTTTGGGTGTCAGGGAAAATGTAGGGAGTAAAATGTACATTATTTTCTTTAGGAATATAGTGCAGTAAAAGTAAAAGTTGCCCAAAATATAAATAGTAAAGTAAAGTACAGATACCCCAAAAAACTACTTTAGTACTTTAAAATATTTTTAGTTAAGTATTTTACACCACTGTATATTTCCAATATATATATATATATTTAATTACTTAACCTTTGACAGGGAAGACATATTGAGACCTAGGTCTCTTTTCCAAATGTACCCTGTATAATACAATATAAATATACACATTATACACAAGATACATATGTATGCAGTACAGTATAGTACACACACAGTGCATTCGGCTAGTATTCAGACTCCTTGACTTAAAACATTTTTTTTTACCTTACAGCCTTATTCTAAAATATATTAAATTGTTTTTTCCCCCTCATCAATCTACACACAATACCCCATTATGACAAAGAAAAAACGTTTTTTAGAAATTTTCGCAAATGTGTTAAAAATATAAATATCACATTTACATAAGTATTCAGACCCTTTACTCAGTACTTTGTTGAAGCACCTTTGGCAGCGATTACATCCTCAAGTCTTCTTGGGTATGACGCTACAAGCTTGCCACACCTGTATTTGGGGAGTTTCTCCCCATTCTTCTTTGCAGATCCTCTCAAGTTCTGTCAGGTTGGATGGGCCACTCAAGGACATTCAAAGACACGTCCCGAAGCCTCTCCTGCGTGGTCTTGGATATGTGATTAGGGTCGTTGTCCTGTTGGAAGGTGAACCTTCGCCCCAGTCTGAGGTCCTGCGCTCTCTTGATCAGGATTTCATCAAGGATCTCTCTGTATTTTTTTCCATTCATCTTTCCCTCGATCCTGACTAGTCTTCCAGTCCATGTCGCTGAAAAACCTCCCCACAGCACGATTCTGCCACACCATGCTTCACCGTAGGGTTGGTTCCAGGTTTCCTCAAGATGTGACGCTTGGCATTCAGGCTTTGGTCACGACGCTGACCAAAGTCCTTCTCCCCTGATTTCTCAGTTTGGCTGGGTGGCCAGCTCTAGGAAGAGTCTTGGTGGTTCCAAACTTCTTCCATTTAAGAATGATTGAGGACATTGTGACCTTCAATGCTACAAAAAAAATGTTGGCTCCGTTCCCCTGACACAATCCTGTCTCGGAGTGCTTCGTTCAATTCCTTCGTGTTTTGTATTTGTAGTTTTGCCCCCCCAAAAATTCAAAAAGTTTTTCGCTATGTAATTATGGACGAGGATTTTCATTTATTGTAATTTTAGAATATGGCTGTAACGTAACAAAATGTTGAAAAAGTCAAGGGGTATGAATACTTTCAGAATGCACTGCATGTGAATGTATGTACAGTTGAAGTCGGAAGTTTACATACACTTTGGTTGGAGTCAATAAATCTCGTTTTTCAACCACTCCATACATTACTTGTTAACAAACTATAGTTTTGGAAAGTTGGTTAGCACATCTACTTTGTGCATGACACAAGTAATTTTTCCAACAATTGTTTACAGACAGATTATTTCACTTTTAATTAACTGAATCGCAATTCCAGTGGCTCAGAAGTTTACATACGGTAAGTTGACTGTGCCTTTAAACAGCTTGGAAAATTCCAGAAAATGATGTAATGGCTTTAGAAGCTTCTGATAGGCTAATTGACCTCATTTAAGTCAATTGGAGGTGTACCTGTGGATGTATTTCAAGGCCTACCTTCAAACTCAGTGCCTCTTTGTGTGACATCATGGCAAAATCAAACAAACAATAGTTTGCAAGTATAAACACCATGAGACCACACAGCCGTCATACCGCTCAGGAAGGAGACGCGTTCTGTCTCCTAGAGATGAACGTACTTTCGTGACAAAAGTGCAACTCAATCCCAGAACAACAGCAAAGGACCTTGTGAAGATGCTGGAGGAAACAGGTACAAAAGTATCTATATCCACAATAAAACAAGTCCTATATCGACATAACCTGAAAGGCCGCTCAGCCAGGAAGAAGCAATTGCTCCAAAATCGCTATAAAAAAGCCAGACTATGATTTGCAACTGCACATGGGGACAAAGATTGTACTTTTTGGAGAAATGTCCTCTGGTCTGATGAAACAAAAATAGAACGGTTTGGCCATAATGACCATCGTTATGTTTGGAGGAAAAAAGGGGAGTCTTGCAAGCCGAAGAACACCATCCCAACCGTGAAGCATGGGGGTGGCAGCATCATGTTGTGGCGGTGCTTTGATGCAGGAGGGACTGGTGCACTTCACAAAATAGTTGGCATCATGAGGATGGAAAATTATGTGGATATATTGAAGCAACATCAGTCAGGAAGTTAAAACTCGGTCGCAAATGGGTCTTCCAAATGGACAATGACCCCAAGCATACTTCAAAATTTGTTGCAAAATGGCTTAAGGACAACAAAGTCAAGGTATTGGAGGGGCCATCACAAGGCCCAGACCTCAATCCTATAGAACATTTGTGAACAGAACTGAAAAAGCGTGTGCGAGCAAGGAGGCCTACAAACCTGATTTGTAGGAAGAAGCGAAGAAGTAGGGTGTTCCATGATGTCGGCAGGGTAGCCTAGTGGTTAGAGCGTTGGACTAGTAACCGGAAGGTTGCAAGTTCAAATCCCCGAGCTGACAAGGTACAAATCTGTCTTTCTGCCCCTGAACAAGGCAGTTAACCCACTGTTCCTAGGCCGTCATTGAAAATAAGAATTTGTTCTTAACTTAACTTAACTGACTTAACTGACTTTAAATAGGTTAAAGGTTAAAGGTAAAAAAAAAAAATGTCATATCCTGTGTTTAATCGATTGGTTGCTTACTGTGTAATCTGCATTGCCATTGACTGGTTAATCAATTTGTTTTTGTCATGATTTGTATTTGTCATTCAGTTACACCAGCTCTGTTAGGAGGAAATGGCCAAAATTCACCCAACTTACTATGGGAAGCTTGTGAAACCCGAAACGTTTTATCCAAGTTAAACAATTTAAAGGCAATGCTATCAAATACTAATTGAGTGTATGTGAACTGCTGACCCACTGGGAATGTGATGAAAGAAATAAAAGCTGAAATAAATCATCTCTATTATTATTCTGACATTTCACATTCTTAAAATAAAGTGGTGATCCTAACTGACCTAAGACAGGGAATTTTTACTCTGATTAAATGTCAGGAATGTAAACTGAGTTTAAATGTATTTGGCTAAGGTGTATGTAAACTGACTTCAACTGTGATACATACATACATACATACATACATACATACATACATACATACAGTGGGGCAAAAAAGTATTTAGTCAGCCACCAATTGTGCAAGTTCTCCCACTTAAAAAGATGAGAGGCCTGTAATTTTCATCATAGGTACACTTCAACTATGACAGACAAAATGAGGGAAAACAATCACATTGTAGGATTTTTAATTAATTTATTGGCAAATTATGGCGGAAAATAAGTATTTAGTCACCTACAAACATGCAAGATTTCTGGCTCTCACAGACCCCTAACTTCTTCTTTAAGAGGCTCCTCTGTCCTCCACTCGTTACCTGTATTAATGGCACCTGTTTGAACTTGTTATCAGTATTGCACCAATCATTGCACCAATTGTGCAATTGCACAGATTCAAGGCACCCTGGTCCAGGCGCAGCAAAGCAGCCCCAGAACAGAACTGAGCCTCCTCCATGTTTCACTGTAGGTATGTTGTTCTTTCCTTTGAAAGCTTCATTTTTTCATCTGTGAACATAGAGCTGACGTGACTTGTTAAAAAGATCCAGATTTGACTCATCTGTCCAAAGGACATTCTCCCAGAAGGATTGCGGCTTGTCAATATGCATATTTAGCAAATTCCAGTCTGGCATTTTTTTATGTTTTTCTTTGCATAGTGGAGTCCTCCTGGGTCTTCTTCCATGGAGCCCACTTTCGCTGAAAAAAAACCCCACAGATGGTGCGATCAGAAACTGACGTACCTTCACCTCGGAGTTCAGCTTGTATCTCTTTGGCAGTTATCCTTGGTTCTTTATCTACCATTCGCACAATCCTTCTGTTCAATCTGGGGTTGATTTTCCTCTTGCAGCCGTGCCCTGGGAGGTTGGCTACAGTTTCCTGGACCTTAAACTTTCTAATACTATTCGCAACTATTGTCACAGGAACATCAAGCTGCTTGGAGATGGTCTCCGTAGCCTTTACCTTTACCATGCTTGTCTATTATTGTCTTTCTGATCTCCTCAGACAAATCTCTCCTTTGATTTCTCTGGTCCATGTTCAGTGTGGTGACCACAATGATACCAAACAGCACAGTGACTACTTTACTCTGGTCCATGTTCAGTGTGGTGACCACAATGATACCAAACAGCTCAGTGACTACTTTACTCTGGTCCATGTTCAGTATGGTGACCACAATGATACCAAACAGCACAGTGACTACTTTACTCTGGTCCATGGTCAGTGTGGTGCACAGTGACTACTTTACTCTGGTCCATGTTCAGTGTGGTGACCACAATGATACCAAACAGCACAGTGACTACTTTACTCTGGTCCATGTTCAGTGTGATGACCACAATGATACCAAACAGCACAGTGACCACTTTACTCTGGTCCATGTTCAGTGTGGTAATGATACCAAACAGCACAGTGACTACTTTACTCTGGTCCATGTTCAGTGTGGTAATGATACCAAACAGCACAGTGACTACTTTACTCTGGTCCATGTTCAGTGTGGTGACCACAATGATACCAAACAGCACAGTGACTACTTTACTCTGGTCCATGTTCAGTGTGATGACCACAATGATACCAAACAGCACAGTGACCACTTTACTCTGGTCCATGGTCAGTGTGGTAATGATACCAAACAGCACAGTAACTACTTGACTCTGGTCCATGTTCAGTGTGGTAATGATACCAAACAGCACAGTGACTACTTTACTCTGGTCCATGTTCAGTGTGGTGACCACAATGATACCAAACAGCACAGTGACTACTTTACTCTGGTCCATGTTCAGTGTGGTGACCACAATGATACCAAACAGCACAGTGACTACTTTACTCTGGTCCATGTTCAGTGTGGTGACCACAATGATACCAAACAGCACAGTGACTACTTTACTCTGGTCCATGTTCAGTGTGGGGTACACAATGATACCAAACAGCTCAGTGACTACTTTACTCTGGTCCATGTTCAGTGTGGTGACCACAATGATACCAAACAGCACAGTGACTACTTTACTCTGGTCCATGTTCAGTGTGGTGACCACAATGATACCAAACAGCACAGTGACTACTTTACTCTGGCCCATGGTCAGTGTGGTAATGATACCAAACAGCACAGTGACTACTTTACTCTGGCCCATGGTCAGTGTGGTAATGATACCAAACAGCACAGTGACTACTTTACTCTGGTCCATGTTCAGTGTGGTGACCACAATGATACCAAACAGCTCAGTGACTACTTTACTCTGGTCCATGTTCAGTGTGGTAATGATACCAAACAGCACAGTGACTACTTTACTCTGGTCCATGTTCAGTGTGGTGACCACAATGATACCAAACAGCACAGTGACTACTTTACTCTGGTCCATGTTCAGTGTGGTAATGATACCAAACAGCACAGTGACTACTTTACTCTGGTCCATGTTCAGTGTGGTGACCACCATGATACCAAACAGCACAGTGACTACTTTACTCTGGTCCATGTTCAGTGTGGTGACCACAATGATACCAAACAGCACAGTGACTACTTTACTTTGGTCCATGTTCAGTGTGGTGACCACAATGATACCAAACAGCTCAGAGACTACTTTACTCTGGTCCATGTTCAGTGTGGTGACCACAATGATACCAAACAGCACAGTGACTACTTTACTCTGGTCCATGTTCAGTGTGATGACCACAATGATACCAAACAGCACAGTGACTACTTTACTCTGGTCCATGTTCAGTGTGGTGCACACAATGATACCAAACAGCTCAGTGACTACTTTACTCTGGTCCATGTTCAGTGTGGTGACCACAATGATACCAAACAGCACAGTGACTACTTTACTCTGGTCCATGTTCAGTGTGGTGACCACAATGATACCAAACAGCACAGTGACTACTTTACTCTGGTCCATGTTCAGTGTGGTGCACACAATGATACCAAACAGCACAGTGACTACTTTACTCTGGTCCATGTTCAGTGTGGTAATGATACCAAACAGCACAGTGACTACTTTACTCTGGTCCATGTTCAGTGTGGTGACCACAATGATACCAAACAGCACAGTGACTACTTTACTCTGGTCCATGTTCAGTGTGGTAATGATACCAAACAGCACAGTGACTACTTTACTCTGGTCCATGGTCAGTGTGGTAATGATACCAAACAGCACAGTGACTACTTTACTCTGGTCCATGTTCAGTGTGGTAATGATACCAAACAGCACAGTGACTACTTTACTCTGGTCCATGTTCAGTGTGGTGCACACAATGATACCAAACAGCACAGTGACTACTTTACTCTGGTCCATGTTCAGTGTGGTGACCACAATGATACCAAACAGCACAGTGACTACTTTACTCTGGTCCATGTTCAGTGTGGTGACCACAATGATACCAACCAGCACAGTGACTACTTTACTCTGGTCCATGTTCAGTGTGGTGACCACAATGATACCAAACAGCACAGAGACTGCTTTACTCTGGTCCATGTTCAGTGTGGTGACCACAATGATACCAAACAGCACAGTGACTACTTTACTCTGGTCCATGTTCAGTGTGGTAATGATACCAAACAGCACAGTGACTACTTTACTCTGGTCCATGTTCAGTGTGATGACCACAATGATACCAAACAGCACAGTGACTACTTTACTCTGGTCCATGTTCAGTGTGGTGACCAAAATGATACCAAACAGCACAGTGACTACTTTACTCTGGTCCATGTTCAGTGTGGTAATGATACCAAACAGCACAGTGACTACTTTACTCTGGTCCATGTTCAGTGTGGTGACCACAATGATACCAAACAGCTCAGTGACTACTTTACTCTGGTCCATGTTCAGTGTGGTGACCACCATGATACCAAACAGCACAGTGACTACTTTACTCTGGTCCATGTTCAGTGTGGTGACCACAATGATACCAAACATCACAGTGACTACTTTACTCTGGTCCATGTTCAGTGTGGTGACCATAATGATACCAAACAGCACAGTGACTACTTTACTCTGGTCCATGTTCAGTGTGGTGACCACAATAATACCAAACATCACAGTGACTACTTTACTCTGGTCCATGTTCAGTGTGGTGACCACAATGATACCAAACAGCTCAGTGACTACTTTACTCTGGTCCATGTTCAGTGTGGTGCACACAATGATACCAAACAGCTCAGTGACTACTTTACTCTGGTCCATGGTCAGTGTGGTGACCACAATGATACCAAACAGCACAGTGACTACTTTACTCTGGTCCATGTTCAGTGTGGTGACCACCATGATACCAAACAGCACAGTGACTACTTTACTCTGGTCCATGTTCAGTGTGGTGCACACAATGATCCCAAACAGCACAGTGACTACTTTACTCTGGTCCATGTTCAGTGTGGTAATGATACCAAACAGCACAGTGACTACTTTACTCTGGTCCATGTTCAGTGTGGTAATGATACCAAACAGCACAGTGACTACTTTACTCTGGTCCATGTTCAGTGTGGTGACCACCATGATACCAAACAGCACAGTGACTACTTTACTCTGGTCCATGTTCAGTGTGGTGCACACAATGATACCAAACAGCACAGTGACTACTTTACTCTGGTCCATGTTCAGTGTGGTGACCACAATGATACCAAACAGCACAGTGACTACTTTACTCTGGTCCATGTTCAGTGTGGTGACCACAATGATACCAAATAGCACAGTGACTACTTTACTCTGGTCCATGTTCAGTGTGGTGCACACAATGATACCAAACAGCACAGTGACTACTTTACTCTGGTCCATGTTCAGTGTGGTGACCACAATGATACCAAACAGCACAGTGACTACTTTACAGTGGTCCATGTTCAGTGTGGTGCACACAATGATACCAAACAGCACAGTGACTACTTTACTCTGGTCCATGTTCAGTGTGGTGCACACAATGATACCAAACAGCACAGTGACTACTTTACTCTGGTCCATGTTCAGTGTGGTGACCAAAATGATACCAAACAGCACAGTGACTACTTTACTCTGGTCCATGTTCAGTGTGGTAATGATACCAAACAGCACAGTGACTACTTTACTCTGGTCCATGTTCAGTGTGGTGACCACAATGATACCAAACAGCACAGTGACTACTTTACTCTGGTCCATGTTCAGTGTGGTGCACACAATGATACCAAACAGCACAGTGACTACTTTACTCTGGTCCATGTTCAGTGTGGTGACCAAAATGATACCAAACAGCACAGTGACTACTTTACTCTGGTCCATGTTCAGTGTGGTAATGATACCAAACAGCACAGTGACTACTTTACTCTGGTCCATGTTCAGTGTGGTGACCACAATGATACCAAACAGCTCAGTGACTACTTTACTCTGGTCCATGTTCAGTGTGGTGACCACCATGATACCAAACAGCACAGTGACTACTTTACTCTGGTCCATGTTCAGTGTGGTGACCACAATGATACCAAACATCACAGTGACTACTTTACTCTGGTCCATGTTCAGTGTGGTGACCATAATGATACCAAACAGCACAGTGACTACTTTACTCTGGTCCATGTTCAGTGTGGTGACCACAATAATACCAAACATCACAGTGACTACTTTACTCTGGTCCATGTTCAGTGTGGTGACCACAATGATACCAAACAGCTCAGTGACTACTTTACTCTGGTCCATGTTCAGTGTGGTGCACACAATGATACCAAACAGCTCAGTGACTACTTTACTCTGGTCCATGGTCAGTGTGGTGACCACAATGATACCAAACAGCACAGTGACTACTTTACTCTGGTCCATGTTCAGTGTGGTGACCACCATGATACCAAACAGCACAGTGACTACTTTACTCTGGTCCATGTTCAGTGTGGTGCACACAATGATCCCAAACAGCACAGTGACTACTTTACTCTGGTCCATGTTCAGTGTGGTAATGATACCAAACAGCACAGTGACTACTTTACTCTGGTCCATGTTCAGTGTGGTAATGATACCAAACAGCACAGTGACTACTTTACTCTGGTCCATGTTCAGTGTGGTGACCACCATGATACCAAACAGCACAGTGACTACTTTACTCTGGTCCATGTTCAGTGTGGTGCACACAATGATACCAAACAGCACAGTGACTACTTTACTCTGGTCCATGTTCAGTGTGGTGACCACAATGATACCAAACAGCACAGTGACTACTTTACTCTGGTCCATGTTCAGTGTGGTGACCACAATGATACCAAATAGCACAGTGACTACTTTACTCTGGTCCATGTTCAGTGTGGTGCACACAATGATACCAAACAGCACAGTGACTACTTTACTCTGGTCCATGTTCAGTGTGGTGACCACAATGATACCAAACAGCACAGTGACTACTTTACTCTGGTCCATGTTCAGTGTGGTGCACACAATGATACCAAACAGCACAGTGACTACTTTACTCTGGTCCATGTTCAGTGTGGTGACCACAATGATACCAAACAGCACAGTGACTACTTTACTCTGGTCCATGTTCAGTGTGGTGACCACAATGATACCAAACAGCTCAGAGACTACTTTACTCTGGTCCATGTTCAGTGTGGTGACCACAATGATACCAAACAGCACAGTGACTACTTTACTCTGGTCCATGTTCAGTGTGGTGACCACAATGATACCAAATAGCACAGTGACTACTTTACTCTGGTCCATGTTCAGTGTGGTGCACACAATGATACCAAACAGCACAGTGACTACTTTACTCTGGTCCATGTTCAGTGTGGTGACCACAATGATACCAAACAGCACAGTGACTACTTTACTCTGGTCCATGTTCAGTGTGGTGCACACAATGATACCAAACAGCACAGTGACTACTTTACTCTGGTCCATGTTCAGTGTGGTGACCACAATGATACCAAACAGCACAGTGACTACTTTACTCTGGTCCATGTTGAGTGTGGTGACCACAATGATACCAAACAGCTCAGAGACTACTTTACTCTGGTCCATGTTCAGTGTGGTGACCACAATGATACCAAACAGCACAGTGACTACTTTACTCTGGTCCATGTTCAGTGTGGTAATGATACCAAACAGCACAGTGACTACTTTACTCTGGTCCATGTTCAGTGTGGTGACCACAATGATACCAAACAGCACAGTGACTACTTTACTCTGGTCCATGTTCAGTGTGGTGCACACAATGATACCAAACAGCACAGTGACTACTTTACTCTGGTCCATGTTCAGTGTGGTGGCCACAATGATACCAAACAGCACAGTGACTACTTTACTCTGGTCCATGTTCAGTGTGGTGACCACAATGACACCAAACAGCACAGTGACTACTTTACTCTGGTCCATGTTCAGTGTGGTAATGATACCAAACAGCTCAGTGACTACTTTACTCTGGTCCATGTTCAGTGTGGTAATGATACCAAACAGCACAGTGACTACTTTACTCTGGTCCATGTTCAGTGTGGTGACCACAATGATACCAAACAGCACAGTGACTACTTTACTCTGGTCCATGTTCAGTGTGGTGACCACAATGATACCAAACAGCACAGTGACTACTTTAGTCTGGTCCATGTTCAGTGTGGTGACCACAATGATACCAAACAGCACAGTGACTACTTTACTCTGGTCCATGTTCAGTGTGGTAATGATACCAAACAGCACAGTGACTACTTTACTCTGGTCCATGTTCAGTGTGGTAATGATACCAAACAGCACAGTGACTACTTTACTCTGGTCCATGGTCAGTGTGGTAATGATACCAAACAGCACAGTGACTACTTTACTCTGGTCCATGTTCAGTGTGGTAATGATACCAAACAGCACAGTGACTACTTTACTCTGGTCCATGTTCAGTGTGGTGACCACAATGATACCAAACAGCACAGTGACTACTTTACTCTGGTCCATGTTCAGTGTGGTGACCACAATGATACCAACCAGCACAGTGACTACTTTACTCTGGTCCATGTTCAGTGTGGTGACCACAATGATACCAAACAGCACAGAGACTGCTTTACTCTGGTCCATGTTCAGTGTGGTGACCACAATGATACCAAACAGCACAGTGACTACTTTACTCTGGTCCATGTTCAGTGTGGTAATGATACCAAACAGCACAGTGACTACTTTACTCTGGTCCATGTTCAGTGTGGTGACCACAATGATACCAAACAGCACAGTGACTACTTTACTCTGGTCCATGTTCAGTGTGGTAATGATACCAAACAGCACAGTGACTACTTTACTCTGGTCCATGTTCAGTGTGGTGACCACAATGATACCAAACAGCACAGTGACTACTTTACTCTGGTCCATGTTCAGTGTGGTGACCACAATGATACCAAACAGCTCAGTGACTACTTTACTCTGGTCCATGTTCAGTGTGGTGACCACCATGATACCAAACAGCACAGTGACTACTTTACTCTGGTCCATGTTCAGTGTGGTGACCACAATGATACCAAACAGCACAGTGACTACTTTACTCTGGTCCATGTTCAGTGTGGTGCACACAATAATACCAAACATCACAGTGACTACTTTACTCTGGTCCATGTTCAGTGTGGTGACCACAATGATACCAAACAGCACAGTGACTACTTTACTCTGGTCCATGTTCAGTGTGGTGACCACAATGATACCAAACAGCACAGTGACTACTTTACTCTGGTCCATGTTCAGTGTGGTGACCACAATGATACCAAACAGCACAGTGACTACTTTACTCTGGTCCATGTTCAATGTGGTGCACACAATGATACCAAACAGCACAGTGACTACTTTACTCTGGTCCATGTTCAGTGTGGTGACCACAAAGATACCAAACAGCACAGTGACTACTTTACTCTGGTCCATGTTCAGTGTGGTGCACACAATGATACCAAACAGCTCAGTGACTACTTTACTCTGGTCCATGTTCAGTGTGGTGACCACAATGATACCAAACAGCACAGTGACTACTTTACTCTGGTCCATGTTCAGTGTGGTGACCACAATGATACCAAACAGCACAGAGACTACTTTACTCTGGTCCATGTTCAGTGTGGTGACCACAATGATACCAAACAGCTCAGTGACTACTTTACTCTGGTCCATGTTCAGTGTGGTGCACACAATGATACCAAACAGCTCAGTGACTACTTTACTCTGGTCCATGGTCAGTGTGGTGACCACAATGATACCAAACAGCACAGTGACTACTTTACTCTGGTCCATGTTCAGTGTGTTGACCACCATGATACCAAACAGCACAGTGACTACTTTACTCTGGTCCATGTTCAGTGTGGTGCACACAATGATACCAAACAGCACAGTGACTACTTTACTCTGGTCCATGTTCAGTGTGGTGACCACAATGATACCAAACAGCACAGTGACTACTTTACTCTGGTCCATGTTCAGTGTGGTGACCACAATGATACCAAACAGCACAGTGACTACTTTACTCTGGTCCATGTTCAGTGTGGTAATGATACCAAACAGCACAGTGACTACTTTACTCTGGTCCATGTTCAGTGTGGTGACCACAATGATACCAAACAGCACAGTGACTACTTTACTCTGGCCCATGTTCAGTGTGGTGACCACAATGATACCAAACAGCACAGTGACTACTTTACTCTGGTCCATGTTCAGTGTGGTGCACACAATGATACCAAACAGCACAGTGACTACTTTACTCTGGTCCATGTTCAGTGTGGTGACCACAATGATACCAAACAGCACAGTGACTACTTTACTCTGGTCCATGTTCAGTGTGGTGACCACAATGATACCAAACAGCACAGTGACTACTTTACTCTGGTCCATGTTCAGTGTGGTGCACCACCATGATACCAAACAGCACAGTGACTACTTTACTCTGGTCCATGTTCAGTGTGGTGACCACAATGATACCAAACAGCACAGTGACTACTTTACTCTGGTCCATGTTCAGTGTGGTGCACACAATGATACCAAACAGCACAGTGACTACTTTACTCTGGTCCATGTTCAGTGTGGTGACCACAATGATACCAAACAGCACAGTGACTACTTTACTCTGGTCCATGTTCAGTGTGGTGACCACAATGATACCAAACAGCACAGTGACTACTTTACTCTGGTCCATGTTCAGTGTGGTAATGATACCAAACAGCTCAGTGACTACTTTACTCTGGTCCATGTTCAGTGTGGTAATGATACCAAACAGCTCAGTGACTACTTTACTCTGGTCCATGTTCAGTGTGGTAATGATACCAAACAGCACAGTGACTACTTTACTCTGGTCCATGGTCAGTGTGGTAATGATACCAAACAGCACAGTGACTACTTTACTCTGGTCCATGGTCAGTGTGGTAATGATACCAAACAGCACAGTGACTACTTTACTCTGGTCCATGTTCAGTGTGGTAATGATACCAAACAGCACAGTGACTACTTTACTCTGGTCCATGTTCAGTGTGGTGCACACAATGATACCAAACAGCACAGTGACTACTTTACTCTGGTCCATGTTCAGTGTGGTGACCACAATGATACCAAACAGCACAGTGACTACTTTACTCTGGTCCATGTTCAGTATGGTGACCACAATGACACCAAACAGCACAGTGACTACTTTACTCTGGTCCATGTTCAGTGTGGTGACCACAATGATACCAAACAGCACAGTGACTACTTTACTCTGGTCCATGTTCAGTGTGGTGACCACAATGATACCAAACAGCACAGTGACTACTTTACTCTGGTCCATGTTCAATGTGGTGCACACAATGATACCAAACAGCACAGTGACTACTTTACTCTGGTCCATGTTCAGTGTGGTGACCACAATGATACCAAACAGCACAGTGACTACTTTACTCTGGTCCATGTTCAGTGTGGTGACCACAATGATACCAAACAGCACAGTGACTACTTTACTCTGGTCCATGTTCAGTGTGGTAATGATACCAAACAGCTCAGTGACTACTTTACTCTGGTCCATGTTCAGTGTGGTAATGATACCAAACAGCTCAGTGACTACTTTACTCTGGTCCATGTTCAGTGTGGTAATGATACCAAACAGCACAGTGACTACTTTACTCTGGTCCATGGTCAGTGTGGTAATGATACCAAACAGCACAGTGACTACTTTACTCTGGTCCATGGTCAGTGTGGTAATGATACCAAACAGCACAGTGACTACTTTACTCTGGTCCATGTTCAGTGTGGTAATGATACCAAACAGCACAGTGACTACTTTACTCTGGTCCATGTTCAGTGTGGTGCACACAATGATACCAAACAGCACAGTGACTACTTTACTCTGGTCCATGTTCAGTGTGGTGACCACAATGATACCAAACAGCACAGTGACTACTTTACTCTGGTCCATGTTCAGTATGGTGACCACAATGACACCAAACAGCACAGTGACTACTTTACTCTGGTCCATGTTCAGTGTGGTGACCACAATGATACCAAACAGCACAGTGACTACTTTACTCTGGTCCATGTTCAGTGTGGTGACCACAATGATACCAAACAGCACAGTGACTACTTTACTCTGGTCCATGTTCAATGTGGTGCACACAATGATACCAAACAGCACAGTGACTACTTTACTCTGGTCCATGTTCAGTGTGGTGACCACAATGATACCAAACAGCACAGTGACTACTTTACTCTGGTCCATGTTCAGTGTGGTGACCACAATGATACCAAACAGCACAGTGACTACTTTACTCTGGTCCATGTTCAGTGTGGTAATGATACCAAACAGCTCAGTGACTACTTTACTCTGGTCCATGTTCAGTGTGGTGCACACCATGATACCAAACAGCACAGTGACTACTTTACTCTGGTCCATGGTCAGTGTGGTAATGATACCAAACAGCTCAGTGACTACTTTACTCTGGTCCATGGTCAGTGTGGTAATGATACCAAACAGCACAGTGACTACTTTACTCTGGTCCATGTTCAGTGTGGTAATGATACCAAACAGCTCAGTGACTACTTTACTCTGGTCCATGTTCAGTGTGGTAATGATACCAAACAGCACAGTGACTACTTTACTCTGGTCCATGTTCAGTGTGGTGACCACAATGATACCAAACAGCACAGTGACTACTTTACTCTGGTCCATGTTCAGTGTGGTGACCACAATGATACCAAACAGCACAGTGACTACTTTACTCTGGTCCATGTTCAGTGTGGTGACCACCATGATACCAAACAGCACAGTGACTACTTTACTCTGGTCCATGGTCAGTGTGGTAATGATACCAAACAGCTCAGTGACTACTTTACTCTGGTCCATGTTCAGTGTGGCAATGATACCAAACAGCTCAGTGACTACTTTACTCTGGTCCATGTTCAGTGTGGTGACCACAATGATACCAAACAGCACAGTGACTACTTTACTCTGGTCCATGTTCAGTGTGGTGACCACAATGATACCAAACAGCACAGTGACTACTTTACTCTGGTCCATGTTCAGTGTGGTGCACACAATGATACCAAACAGCACAGTGACTACTTTACTCTGGTCCATGTTCAGTGTGGTGCACACAATGATACCAAACAGCTCAGTGACTACTTTACTCTGGTCCATGTTCAGTGTGGTGACCACAATGATACCAAACAGCACAGTGACTACTTTACTCTGGTCCATGTTCAGTGTGGTAATGATACCAAACAGCACAGTGACTACTTTACTCTGGTCCATGTTCAGTGTGATGACCACAATGATACCAAACAGCACAGTGACTACTTTACTCTGGTCCATGTTCAGTGTGGTGTACACAATGATACCAAACAGCTCAGTGACTACTTTACTCTGGTCCATGGTCAGTGTGGTGACCACAATGATACCAAACAGCACAGTGACTACTTTACTCTGGTCCATGTTCAGTGTGGTGACCACAATGATACCAAACAGCACAGTGACTACTTTACTCTGGTCCATGTTCAGTGTGGTGACCACAATGATACCAAACAGCACAGTGACTACTTTACTCTGGTCCATGTTCAGTGTGGTGACCACAATGATACCAAACAGCACAGTGACTACTTTTCTCCATTTAAATAGGCTAAACCACTGATTACAAGATTGGAGACATGCAAGTAAACTAATACGTTTGAAATATCATTATAATCCAAGTATCTATTATATTTTATAAGGGGTACCAACAAATGTGTTCAGGCCTTTTTGCAGAATAAGCAATATTTCATCTCTTTTCACAGCTTCTTTGCATTATTCTATGACATACCAAAGGCATGAAACTAGACATGATAAAATTGCTTTTCATTTAATCACTTTTAAGGAGGAATGAAGCATTATTTCAATGAGCTGTAAGGGTATCAACAAATTTGAGCAAGTCTGTGTGTGTGTATATATATATATATATATATATATATATATATATATACACTGCTCAAAAAAATAAAGGGAACACTTAAACAACACAATGTAACTCCAAGTCAATCACACTTCTGTGAAATCAAACTGTCCACTTAGGAAGCAACACTGATTGACAATAAATGTCACATGCTGTTGTGCAAATGGAATAGACAACAAGTGGAAATTATAGGCAATTAGCAAGACACCCCCAATAAAGGAGTGGTTCTGCAGGTGGTGACCACAGACCACTTCTCAGTTCCTATGCTTCCTGGCTGATGTTTTGGTCACTTTTGAATGCTGGTGGTGCTTTAACTATAGTGGTAGCATGAGACGGAGTCTACAACCCACACAAGTGGCTCAGGTAGTGCAGCTCATCCAGGATGGAACATCAATGCGAGCTGTAGCAAGAAGGTTTGCTGTGTCTGTTAACGTAGTGTCCAGAGCATGGAGGCGCTACCAGGAGACAGGCCAGTACATCAGGAGACGTGGAGGAGGCCGTAGGAGGACAACAACCCAGCAGCAGGACCGCTACCTCCGCCTTTGTGCAAGGAGGAGCAGGAGGAGCACTGCCAGAGCCCTGCAAAATGACCTCCAGCAGGCCACAAATGTGCATGTGTCTGCTCAAACGGTCAGAAACAGACTCCATGAGGGTGGTATGAGGGCCCGACGTCCACAGGTGGGGGTTGTGATTACAGCCCAACACCGTGCAGGACGTTTGGCATTTGCCAGAGAACACCAAGATTTGCAAATTCGCCACTGGCGCCCTGTGCTCTTCACAGATGAAAGCAGGTTCACACTGAGCACATGTGACAGACGTGACAGAGTCTGGAGACGCCGTGGAGAACGTTCTGCTGCCTGCAACATCCTCCAGCATGACCGGTTTGGCGGTGGGTCAGTCATGGTGTGGTGTAGCATTTCTTTGGGGGGCCGCACAGCCCTCCATGTGCTCGCCAGAGGTAGCCTGACTGCCGAGATGAGATCCTCAGACCCCTTGTGAGACCATATGCTGGTGCGGTTGGCCCTGGGTTCCTCCTAATGCAAGACAATGCTAGACCTCATGTGGCTGGAGTGTGTCAGCAGTTCCTGCAAGAGGAAGGCATTGATGCTATGGACTGGCCCGCCCGTTCCCCAGACCTGAATCCAATTGCGCACATCTGGGACATCATGTCTCGCTCCATCCACCAATGCTATGTTGCACCACAGACTGTCCAGGAGTTGGTGCATGCTTTAGTCCAGGTCTGGGAGGAGATCCCTCAGGAGACCATCTGCCACCTCATCAGGAGCATGCCCAGGCGTTGTAGGGAGGTCATACAGGCACGTGGAGGCCACACACACTACGGAGCCTCATTTTGACTTGTTTTAAGGACATTACATCAAAGTTGGATCAGCCTGTAGTGTGGTATTCCACTTTCATTTCCACTTTCATTTTGAGTGTGACTCCAAATCCAGACCTCCATGGGTTGATAAATTTGATTTCCATTGATAATTTTTGTGTGATTTTGTTGTCAGCACATTCAACTATGTAAAGAAAAAAGTATTTAATAAGAATATTTCATTCATTCAGATCTAGGATGTGTTATTTTAGTGTTCCCTTTATTTTTTTGAGCAGTGTACATACATACATACACACATACATACACACACACACACACACACACACACACACACACACACACACACACACACACACACACACACACACACTAGAACATTATTTAACAAATCAAAATATATTTCATATTTTAGATTCTTCAAATACCCACCTTTGCCTTGATGACAGCTTTGTACACTTTTGGCGTTCTCTCAACCAGCTTCACCTGGAATGCCTTGAAGGAGTTCCCGCGTATGCTGATCATTTGTTGGCTGCTTTTCCTTCCCTCTGCGGTCCGACTCATCCCAAACCATCTCAATTTGGTTGAGGTCTGGTGATTGTGGAGGCCAGGTCATCTGATGCAGCACTCCATCACTCTCCTTCTTGGTAAAATAGCCCTTATACAGCCTGGAGGGCCATAACACCTTCTCCTCCATGCTCTATGGTGGGAAATACACATGCAGATATCATCCGTTCAACCAAGACAGAGGTTGGAATCAGAAATCTCCAATTTGAACTCCAGACCAAAGGACACAATTTCCACTGGTCAAATGTCAATTTCTTGTGTTTCTTGGCCCAAGCAAGTATCTTCTTATTATTGGTGTCCTTTAGTAGTGGTTTCTTTGCAGCAATTTGACCATGAAGGCCTGATTCACACAGTCTCCCCAGAACAGTTGATGTTGAGATGTGTCTGTTACTTGAACTCTGTGAAGCATTTATTTGGGCAGCAATTTCTGAGGTTGGTAACTCTAATGGACTAATCCTCTGCAGCAGAGGTAACTCGGGGTCTTCCTTTCCTGTGGCGGTCCTCATGAGAGACAGTTTCATCATAGCGCTTGATGGTTTTTGTAACGGACTTGAAGAAATTTTAGTATTGACTGACCTTCATGTCTAAAATAATGATGGACTGATGTCTTTGCTTATTTGAGGTGTTCTTGCCATAATATGGACCTAGTGTTTTACCAAATAAGTCAATCTTCTGTATACCAGCCCTATCATGTCGCAACACAACTGATGGGCTCAAACTCATTAAGAAGGAAAGAAATTCCTAGGACGACGGCCTAGGATCAGTGGGTTAACTGGTCTAGGAACAGTGGGTTAACTGGTCTAGGAACAGTGGGTTAACTGCCTTGTTCAGGGGCAGAACGACAGATGTTTACCTTGTCAGCCCTGCGATTTGATCTAGCAACCTTTCGGTTACTGGCCCAGCGCTCTAACCACTAGGCTACCTGCCTCCCCACTCTAACCACTAGGCTACCTGCCTCCCCCTTCTAACCACTAGGCTACCTGCCTCCCCACTCTAACCACTAGGCTACCTGCCTCCCCACTCTAACCACTAGGCTACCTGCCTCGCCACTCTAACCACTAGGCTACCTGCCTCCCCACTCTAACCACTAGGCTACCTGCCTCCCCACTCTAACCACTAGGCTACCTGCCTCCCCCTTCTAACCACTAGGCTACCTGCCTCCCCACTCTAACCACTAGGCTACCTGCCTCGCCACTCTAACCACTAGGCTACCTGCCTCCCCACTCTAACCACTAGGCTACCTGCCTCCCCACTCTAACCACTAGGCTACCTGCCTCCCCACTCTAACCACTAGGCTACCTGCCTCCCCACTCTAACCACTAGGCTACCTGCCTCCCTCCTCTAACCACTAGGCTACCTGCCTCCCTCCTCTAACCACTAGGCTACCTGCCTCCCCACTCTAACCACTAGGCTACCTGCCTCCCCACTCTAACCACTAGGCTACCTGCCTCCCCACTCTAACCACTAGGCTACCTGCCTCCCCACTCTAACCACTAGGCTACCTGCCTCCCTCCTCTAACCACTAGGCTACCTGCCTCCCTCCTCTAACCACTAGGCTACCTGCCTCCCTCCTCTAACCACTAGGCTACCTGCCTCCCTCCTCTAACCACTAGGCTACCTGCCTCCCTCCTCTAACCACTAGGCTACCTGCCTCCCTCCTCTAACCACTAGGCTACCTGCCTCCCTCCTCTAACCACTAGGCTACCTGCCTCCCCACTCTAACCACTAGGCTACCTGCCTCCCCACTCTAACCACTAGGCTACCTGCCTCCCCACTCTAACCACTAGGCTACCTGCCTCCCCACTCTAACCACTAGGCTACCTGCCGATACTTAGCGAAGTCCAGTCAACCTTTATGATACAGGATGCAGTGATGAGTATCAAAACTGTCACCTGTAACAAAACGAAGGGCACTATGGTAGATGGCATCCAAAGGTTTAAGAGTAGTAGCAGCTGCACTTTGATAAATAACATCACCACAATCAACAACAGATAAAAAGGTTGACTGAATAATCTGTTTCCTACTGCTCAGAGAAAGACACCATCTGTTTCTGTAGAAAAAGACAACTTTAAATCTTAGCTTCTTAAACCAGCTCATCTGAATGTTTTTTTAAACTTCAAATCCATATCAATCCAAATGAGTAGTTCATCGGAAACATCCTTATGAGTTAAAAAAACAAACATGTAGTTCGTTAGGACGCAAGTTTTAAATCAGCAAGGGATTCCTGCATAGCTATAAAATCTGACTGTAGTTTTGACAGAGCCAGATCAACAGTCGGGGCAACATAATGTTATCATCCGCATATAGATTAAGTTTACAATTTTTAACAGATTGGCCAATGGTGTTTATTTAAACAGTGAAAAGAACAGGTCCCGAAATCGACCCCTGTGGTACACCTTTATGTATTTCAAGAAATTCAGACTTGACCCCATCAATCACCATGGCCTGAGTTCAGTCACTAAGATAATCATGAAACCATGAACAGGTGTCAGAGCTCAGGCCTATAGAGGACAACTTATTCAATTAAATAGCTTGATCAACCATATGAAAAGCTTTTGACAGGTCCACAAACAAAGCAGCACATTGTAGTGTCTAAAGAATTGACAAGATCATGAACATCTAAAGTGGTTGCTATTATAGTGCTATGTCCAGGCCTAAACCCTGATTGGATGTCCAGGCCTAAACCCTGATTGGATGCCCAGGCCTAAACCCTGATTGGATGTCCAGGCCTAAACCCTGATTGGATGCCCAGGCCTAAACCCTGATTGGATGCCCAGGCTTAAACCCTGATTGGATGTCCAGGCCTAAACCCTGATTGGATGTCCAGGCCAAAAACCCTGATTGGATGTCCAGGCCTAAACCCTGATTGAATGTCCAGGCCTAAACCCTGATTGAATGTTCAGGTCTAAACCCTGATTGGATGTCCAGGCCTAAACCCTAATTGGATGTTCAGGCCTAAACCCTAATTGGACGTTCAGGCTTAAACCCTAATTGGATGTTCAGGCCTAAACCCTAATTGGATGTTCAGGCCTAAACCCTAATTGGATGTTCAGGCCTAAACCCTGATTGGATGCCCAGACCTAAACTCTGATTGGATGCCCAGGCCTAAACCTTGATTGGATGCCCAGGCCTAAACCCTGATTGGATGCCCAGACCTAAAACCTGATTGGTTTACATTCAAAATACATTTCTCTGATTTAAAAAAAAAAAGAGCAAACTTGTACATTTAATAAGGATTCAAGAATCTGAGCTTGATAAGGAAGCTTTGAAATGGTGTGATAATGATGAGGATCTCTACTATCCCCCCTTATGGAGCGGCAGCACAACAAATGATTTCCCAACCTATGGAGTATTTCCTTGAAAACTATGTTAAGTAGAAAATGTGTGTTATTGAGCCAACAATGATGGGCGCGGCATATTTAAGCGGACCAGGATCCAATTGGTTGGCCCCTGTGGATTTATTGTTGTTGTCTATTTCTAGCAAAGCATCCAGGACTTATTTTTCTGTAAACAGCCTAAAAGAAAAGCTTTGACTATCATTTATCTGATCATTCAGCAAGTTTCTCCTACCAGCAACCAGCCAACATCATTGTGAATAGGCTCAGTAGTCATTTCAAAGAGAGATAGCCCTCTGAAATAAAATGGTGATTAAAAGCATCAATGCCATTTTTTTTTTTTGTAATGAGACCAGTGTCTGAATTAATTTGTTGTGGCAGAGAAGAGGAAGTATAGAGCCCTTCAGGGATTTAAAAGTTTCCAGAATTTAGCCGGGTTCCCATTACAATCTGAAAGAGCGGTTACATAATAATCCGATTTAGCCTTTCTGATTTGTTTTACACAATGATTCCTCAGTTGCTTAACAGCTTGCCAGTCCGGGCCTAAGCCTGTGTTCATGGCCTTGACTCAAGCATCATCTCTTTTATGAATGACTTCTGACCTAACCTTTTAACCCTTAATTTATTAATCAGCAATAGTATTGAAGACACCTGCAAAAAGGCTCAAAGCTACATCAGGTTCAGGGATACCTGAGTAAAATCAAGGTCACATCATAATGCTGTTTATTTGTATATGTAGTGCAGACAAATTACTATTTCTATTCTAAATTTGACCAATATCAGAACAATATCGGGTTACTTGAGCTCCCCCCCCCCCCCCCCCCCCTCCAGTCAGGCATTATTCAGCACGTTTTGAGGTTAAGGGGGGGGGGGGGGGGGGGGGGGGGGGGGGGGGTCTCGCAAAAACCATAGCCCTTTTTTGATTGGCCACAAGCCTAGCTGGGAATTACACATCACACAAAAACCATAGCCCTTTTTGATTGGCCACAAGCCTAGCTGGGAATTACACATCACACAAAAACCATAGCCCTTTTTGATTGGCCACAAGCCTAGCTGGGAATTACACATCACACAAAAACCACTCGAGACCAGGAGGGAAAAAGTCAGTAGGAGATACTCTCCCTACCAAACACCATGTAAAATGGAGTAGAATCTACAATAGAGTAGTGGCCTAATTAATTTGCCCATATACCCATCCCCCCCCCCCCCCCCCCCCCCCCCAGAAAAACACACAGCACAACACACATTTTGGAAGGTGCACACGGTCAGTCAGTCAGTGCCACTAAACTACAGCTATTTTAACACATAATCCTCTACTATCCTGTTTTAATCCCTCGTCTCTTTGCCAGGGAAGTAGTACCCCAAATAAAGTCAACTGGGCTATCCCTATCTGCACGTCTCTTTCCCTCCCTCCACCTCTCTAATCCTGCACAGTGTGTGTCAAAATCAAATCTTACTGGTCACGTGCACAAGGTACAGTGAAAATGCTTACTTGCTAAACGCTCTCCAACAATGCAGTACAATATCAATCACGAATCAAATGGCAATTAAAAAAACGGGTTGTTTGGATCCTGGATGCTGATTGGTTGCTAGCAAGGAGCTATTGAACACAATCTCCGCATTCCACACAGGTAATTCAATTTATCAATATGCATCCATTGTCCCACAGCCCAGCCAGTCAATTTATAAACTTAATCTCCCATGGGAAAAAGTGTCTAGACAATATTTCCCCGTGTTACTAGCCTGGATAAGAGCATCTGCTAAATGACTAAAACGTAAAGAATGATCCTGATAAATTAATTTGGATCAGAGAAGCAGTGATGTTCATATGCATGGTTGAGATTGCAATTTTGTATATTTTTTTATAATAATTCTCTGCAACATATTTCACAGGCCATAAAGGCACAGTGAGGATTATATTAACCCCCGCTGGACCAAAACCAAATGTATCAGTGCTGTTTGATACAGCGGTGGGGTTAATATAATCCTCACTGTGTGCCT